>NC_048428.1:2292989-2330158 GCF_013103735.1 Etheostoma cragini | reverse complement strand
TACTTTGGCCACCAAACATGACGTTTCACAAGAACACAAGAACACAAGTCCATAGAAGAACACATATTGAGAAACGCCAATTGTTTTTGGTACAAAAAGATGAGTAAATCAAGGAATAGGCGTTCAATCATGGATTTATCCGTCAGGACTCATTGTGCAAAGTCTCCGTAATGTCCCTTTTTTCTTCTCAACTGGATTACTAACCTTTTGGAAGGGCTACTAAGTCATGGAAGGCCTTTTGAAAGGTGTAGCTGTCAGATATACGATGCTGTAAAGGTTGTGAAAGGAACAGAATTTTTGGATTCACAATTATTTATTCACGTTACAAAGACTGCAATTACATGATTGATTGAAAAATCTGCATCTGCTTCTAAGTCTCTACGCTGATCTAGAGATGTTAAATAAGACACACAAATATGTATTCTCCTGTCGTTAACATATCTAGCAATTTCATAGCAAAATTAACGTTAATTTAGAGTTGCGTTTCTGGTTATCTGATGAATGGTTGTGAAATATTCTCCTTCTTGACATCTAAACAATGAACTGAAACAAACCATGAAGCTCCATAAAGTCGTGGGGAGCTTATGTTTTCATGTTATTTGATTTTCTTGTTACAAGAACAATATTGATTATAGCCAGTTTAAAGTCTTTTAATTTTAATTTCAGCGGTGGTTGATTACTGGTAGTATCGAGCTGTGTAACACGGCTGCAAACTCTCCTTGAGTGGCTACGTTGTCAGAAATACGACAGAAAAGCAATTTTTTATTTATATATATATGTATAGTATTTAAAGCGCAGCCAGACAAAAGAGAGCCACTAGACTGGACTAATTCTGCAACATGGCTGAATTTTGGGAAAGAGACGTCAGATACAGTATTAGGGACCACTAAGGTCTATGTAAAAGACTTCAGATACAGTATTAGGGGGCCACTAAGGTCTATATAAAAGAGACTTCAGATACAGTATTAGGGACCACTAAGGTCTATATAAAAGAGACTTCAGATACAGTATTAGGGGACCACTAAGGTCTATATAAAATAGACTTCAGATACAGTATTAGGGGACCACTAAGGTCTATATAAAAGAGACTTCAGATACAGTATTAGGGACCACTAAGGTCTATGTAAAAGACTTCAGATACAGTATTAGGGGACCACTAAGGTCTATATAAAAGAGACTTCATATACAGCATTGTGGGACCACTAAGATCTATATGACCAGCTATGACTGGGGGATCCTGAGGCGTTCCCAACCAGGTTTGAGATATATTCCCTACACCTAGTCCTGAGTCTTCCCCGAGGCCTCCTCCCAGCTGGACGTGCCTGGAACACCTCCATAGGGAGGCGCCCAGGAGGCATCCTTACCAGATCCCGAACCACCTCAACTGGCTCCTTTCGACGCGAAGAAGCAGCGGCTCTACTCCGAGCTCCTCTCGGATGACTGAGCTTCTCACCCTATCTCTAAGGGAGACGCCAGCCCCCCCCCCCCCCCCCCCCCCCCCCCCCCCCCCACAGGAAACCCATTTCGGCAGCTAGTACCCTGGATCTCATTATTCGAACTACTCTGAATATGATACCAAACCATGTTTTTGCATAATGTGTATACAAACCCTTTATCTTATAAGTAGTGTTGACACTGTAAAGGGGTTGCTTTAATCTCGTTGCACAGGTGCTGCACTTGTGTATAATGACAACAAAGGTTTTCTGTTTCTATATCTATCTCTAAATATGTAACGCCCGTGCATGTTACTCCTCAATACTGCGTGTTGGTGACTCAACTCGGACTTGACTCTGACTCTTCTTTAGTGACTTTAGTGACACTGGGCACTCAAGACTTGACTCAGACTCGAACATTGGTGAACTGTAGAGATGTTATTACACAACGTAAATCCATTGATTACCTACTGTTGTGAAATTGCCCACAACAAATAGTATCAAAAACTGGATGTGGTTTCATGAAAATCTAAAGGATTATAACGGTTTTACATTATTAACATGTTGAATACTGAGTAATTGAGCAGTGTGGAAATGATACAGCGGATGCTAAAAATGAATTAGGTTACTAAATGAACAGATCTCTGAGTTATGACTGCAGTTGTTATTTTTCTCCTTCCATAAAACCTCTGGAAATCTTTGCAATTACAGCCCCAGTGCACTCACTTTTTTTTTATTGTCTACCAGCTGTTGGAAACTTTGCTCTGTGAAGAGGAAGAAAGAAATGGAGAGGTCCTCCGAGGACTCATTTGTAGAGCTCCAGCAAGTTAAGCCCACATCTCTGGTGCTGTAGCAGGTGTGCATCCTTTGTGGGTTTCACCTCAATCCAACTTCCAGGAAAAAAAAGAGCGATTATTATGAAAAAACAGACAATTGTCATGGCTTTTTGGGGCTGATATTCATTGTTCTTGTTGAACAGTTCCTGCCCACAGGTCTACACAACCTGTCAATACTGGTACATCAATACACTTTCAGGCACTGGCAGAGCCCTGGGTATGTTAGTGAGAACAGAGAGGTAAAGAGGGTTGTAATTAGGGTTGTAATGCCAGCAAAACATTTAAGAAAATGGAACCCAAACATTTTAATTACAAGGACTACCTTTCCACCAAAAGTCATTACACAGAAGCTAATTAGCAGCACAATCAAAGCTCAAGTAGTAGTGTTATTCTTGTTTATCCTTGATTTGTCTGTATGTGACTGAGGCTGATGGGAGATCTTAACTCGTAAGCAAGGAAAGAAAAAAAACTAGGGGTCAATGGGTAGGTGTCACATGATATCGGTTCCAATCTGATTGGCTGGTTTTACAACTCCGTTTCCGTCTGTGTGTCTTGTCCAATCATTAAAGGCCAGTATCTTTGGAGCAGGAAGTAAAGATTGCGGCCCGTGGAACCATTTAGATCTCTCACAGATCTGCTTAATGCTGCACATCGATCGCTTTTCCCTTTTAAAAACAAATGGACAACTCTGATGGTCCAAATGGCCATTTTCCCAATTACAGGCTTGGGTGGCTTTCAATCCTGCTGTATAACACTCAGGCCTTAACTTCAGATAACTACTTAGTGGCCTGTGTGTGATCCTTTCTCATCTCGTATGTACCCAAACACACAGAGTTCACACACAAAAACACACACACTTTTGCTGCTGGTGAAGTGAATCCCACATTTTCAGTCTATTCCATTAAGTCTCGGTTTCACTATAACTTTGTTGTTGTATCAGTGATCAGATCAAAATGAAGATTAATCTGCGTGCATTTTCCTTTTAATGGAGAATAATTCAAGCTGAGATGAGGAATATTGAATCTGGAGAATGCTGCACAAATGAAAAAAAATGTACACTTTTTTACATTTTTTTTTTCATGGTCCACTATCTTCTAGAGTCCTTATCAAAAGCTACAAACTTGACCCGTCTTTCCAGATAGACAGCCAGCAGGCCCCTAAATAGCAGGCCAACACCGTGTTCTACTTAATCTTGGATGAGGAGCAGAAGCAGCAACAGAATCCAAAGAAGGGATAAACTCGGAGGTCAGAAAGAGAGAGAGAAAGAGAGAGAGAGAAGAGCTGCTGTCAACAAGCTCTTATGATGAACAGATGTGGGGTTACTCCCTTACTACTCCTTAGCCTGAAGCCATGCACACACACACACACCCACGCATACATATGTACTGTAACACATTCTCAAGAGGAGGAGAAGCAAAACAATCATTTGGAGTAAATTCCTGAGATGGCTGCGGTCGATTTTGCACAGAAAGGCCAAAATCAGAGAACACCAAATAAGACGTTGAAGCGGAGGGTGGTAAACACCGGCTGTGCGGAAGAGGTTGTGTTGTTTTTTTTTTACTCTGTGGTTTCCCAGGAATGGCACTCTCGGGGAAGCCGGCGTGAGTTAGAAGAGTGGTCTACGGGGCGTGATTTATCCCCTTTTTCGTGCACGACAGAGTGCCCTATTTCACGGCGAGGCGGACATAAAGCAGCGGTCTCCGTGAGCAGCTCTTAGAAAGAGATGCTATCGGTCAATGGGCCGTACTTCAGTCACACCGACCAACTCTTTCTCCACCCTGAGCAAGCAGCGTTTATTGTGCATTTATCTTCACAGGGAGTTAGTCTTACATAATATCAAACCGCTCTATTCCATCTGGGCTCTGAATTTACGGGCTCGTAGAAGAATCCGAGTGAAAGGTAAATTTGATTACACAGTGTGTGGCCTCCCCGCATGTTTTTTCAAGCGCTGACATTCTTTCGCTTGGGTGGAGATATCATTTCACGTGGTCTGTTTTTTATGAGCCTCCATGTTTTCCTAAACTATTTCTTTTTAACTACTTTACATAACACACTATTTACATCTATCCAGACAGAATTCACCTAAAAAAGAATAGAAGG
Organism: Etheostoma cragini; assembly: GCF_013103735.1. Taxonomy (NCBI): domain Eukaryota; kingdom Metazoa; phylum Chordata; class Actinopteri; order Perciformes; family Percidae; genus Etheostoma; species Etheostoma cragini. Next base: position 2,325,789 of record NC_048428.1, on the reverse strand, counting down.
TGCTCAAAACACACCTTATAATAAACCAATATTTTGCATTTATTTTGCACTCAATCCTCCTCTTGTATTGACTGTTGCATTAAATCATATCCGTGGGTGTCAGTAATGACAAGAGACATTGCTGAGGTTTTCAAAAGTGATTAATGTTGTTGTCTTTTTCATCTATTCATTTATTTATCATCAATGTTTTTTCCCTTCATGTGTCCAAACAGAGCTGTGGAACACCACCACAATGTGGATAAATTAACTTGAATCTGAGTGTTGTTTGATACACTGAACAAAATGATGAACGCAACACTGTTCTAGGTACACAAAAAGGCTTATTTCTCTCAAAAATAGTTCACAAATCTGTCTAAAGCACTTCTCCTTGGCTGATATACTCCATCCACCGCACAGGTGCGGCATATCAAGATGCTGATTGGACCACAGGATTATTGCACAGGTGTGCCTTAGGCTGGCCACAATAAAAGGCCACAGTAAAATGTCCAGTTTTACTGTGTTTGGGGGGTCCGAGGGGGGTCCAAAAACCAGTCAGTATCTGTCAGCTACAACAGTACAGATGCAGCTGACTTTCCAAGATGACTTTGCTATTGGCTGTTGAAACAGTTGACATACCTTTTGTTCCAAAACCAGCCTCCCGTTTTCAGTTCATTTTTTTTTGTAACAAACATGGGCCGGCGAAATAATGTCAACTTTAAAACTATCAAAAACCTTTGGAAAAAAACATCCCAAAACATGAAAAAAAAGCATCCACAACATTGAAAAACTGAGAAAAATGTGGGAAAGAAGCAATAATAATGTTGAAAACCACTTTTATCCGTAACGGTCTAAAACGGCTTTGTCTCTTTGCGAATCTTTGGTCTGAACTGGTCTTTACGCTAAATCCAGAACCGTATTCAAGCAAAAAATTAACCCTTGTGTTGACCATGAACGTTTTTGTTGCTTTTTACGTTTTTTTTATGAAGTTTTTGTATTTTGTTGTTGTTTTTCTTTTTTCTTTTTATTTATTTTCCTGCTTTTTCCAACGTTTTTCACCCATATTTCAACTTCCTTCATTTTGGATTTAAAAAAAAACGTTGAACCTTTGCACAAGATGGCCGCCGTTGACGTTCCGCTGATGTTTAGCTTGGGTAGGTTTTGGAGACATCGAGTGGAAAACGTCGCCATCGTACCAGAAGTACTCACCCACAGACTAGAGGGAGTGGAAGTAAAATGGAAGTAAAGTCGTGCACTTACCGTATTTGAGCCGAATACAACACGAAGGTTAAGTGAATTCAGCTACACAATCTGAAAAAATCTAATCAGGGTTCCAAAATTGCATTGAACGTTTCAACTCCAAACCTGTGAGTCATACCAAGTGTGTATAGATGATGGATAGTTAGAGCTCCAGGTGGGAGGGAAACGTTTTTGGGTGAACTGTCCATTTAAGGCAGAAAACACTGAGCTAGTGATTACTTCTAAGCCTTGTTTCACATAATGTTGACTGAGGTTTAACACTTCGGCCGACATTTGACACTAATTATTTACTTGCTTACCTGCTGTTAAGATTTTGATTACCAAAGCTAACCTACAATATTACACCCTTATCATTCCACCTTGGCAGAAATCCATAACAAAATTGCATTACATGTGGCCATTGCTTTCCACAGTAGTAGCGCTCTCCAGTCTGTGACATACAGTATGTAAACATGTGGTCAATAGACCTTTCAACCCCCGATGTTATAAAGCCATTAACCTCTTCACAGTAGCTTGCACTCTTCTTCATTGTCCTTTGGTTTCATCATTATTTACTTGACAAACAGCCGTTATTAGTCAAAAAGCACTCCGCACGCCTGGATTAGCTCCAGGGGCTTTCATTATCATTCGATTCTACCACCTTGATTACTTTCAATTGGCGTGAACACCTCATTTTCTAGTATAATCTAATTCAATATCATCTCATTTGGGGGCTGATAGAATGAGACCCGAGATAATTTGCACAGTTCGGTATTGCACTGGGATTAAATGTTTGTCTTGCAAAGTAATGATGATGTGTTGGAAATATGGAGCATCTATTAATTTGATGTCTGTGCTCAGAGAGGGAATGGGGCAGGTTCGTACTGGTTGCATACCAAGGTGTTTTAAACACAGACATACCGAACGTGACCTGGTAGGAGTCAATGACTCATTCCACCTCGGGCGGCTTTGCTCTTTGTGACGAGGCCTAAAAGAATGTAAACACGTTTCCAGTCTCTGCAAATCTGGCCTATTATCTGAGGACTGCTACAGAAGAGATTTGCCTTGTTGACAAGTGTTTGTTTCTTGACAGAAAAGAGCACAAAGCACACACACTTTGTGGAGGAGGAGAATTTTGATTAGATGTCAGATTAAGTAGCATGTGAAGAAATGTTTTTAAAATGTTCAACCTTGGAATAACTTTTCAATTTCTCTTTCCACCTTGGTTTAGTTTGACTTGTTTGCCGCCTCTGCCTGACATTGTAAGAATAAACAATGCAAAAGTGCAGGAAAATAGTTCTTTACTCCATTTATTTCAGCTTCCAGTCCTACCTTTCAGGCATAAGAGACAGTGATCGTTGTCTTGTTCACAGGAGACAGGACAGGTGACTATCTGTCAGCACCATCCAATGTCTCTCATTCTCCTGGTGTCCACTGGTCCTAGTCAAACCCATGTCTCCAGTGGTCAATCAGTCTCCTAGACAGCTGCTCCAACACAGCTCAGGCCAACAGACTGCAAATCACTTACCTGATAACCATTTTTAGTGGAGATCCTAAGATTTCATTTCCCACAACTGGAATTTTCTCAATACAAAATCTTTTAATCAGAGCTGATATTAAGGACACATACAGAGAAATGTTGTGAATATCTATTCATATATTCACCGTCTTTATGTTGGCTGTATTTCAACACATTCTCACTCCCATCGCGTCAATATATACGCTTGGTGATGGCCTTTAGAAGTCTCCTTTGGCGTATTACCAGTCATATTTAGATGCGCATGGTCTTTCATATGTCTTAGGTCTGTCCATGGTCCCCCAGTGGCTGGAAATGGAATTGGTGTAAACCGAGCCCTTGGTATCCCGCTCTGCCTTTGAGCAAAGGAACGCTCAAATGGGCCGAGCTGGGATCTACCCCTTATGATGTCACAAGGGGAAAGGTTGTAATGACAAAAGTTTAGTATTTCATGGATTTCACAAATTTTACTTTGAAACGTTGTGCCGTTTAAATCTGCGCTTGACTCACATCGGGGTGTGACAGCCAGTATGTCAAGGTTAGCATTTAGCTTAAAGTAGTGCCTACGTGCAGCCTCTGAGCGGCTTGCATGGCTGGAGACTCTTAAATGTGAAGTGATGAACCTCTAAGTTATTTCTGAGGGAAATTAATTCACACCTGAGAGCTCAATTTAAACAGCTTCCGCGAGAAGTGCCTTGGTCCGGGGAACCTCACACTGAGGGATATAGGATGGAGTTACTAATTCACTCTCCCCACCTTCATTTTCTCAGCTTGTCTTTGGATTCAAATCTCCAAATCCTCTTCCACTCTCACTGTCTCTTCCGCATTTACTTTCTGGTCTGCATGGACTCCCAGAGTGAGCACTATGAAGGATTACCCTCCCCAGATGTAATCCAATCAAAAAAAAAGCAGGAACTGATTTCTTATCTTTCTAAGATGCTGCATTTCCCCTCATCTCTGAGAACACACAGCCAGCATTATCAGTCATTTGATTACCCTGAGCAAAAATGGATACAGAACAGCAGCAGTTTCAGTCTCAAGAGGCCTGACTTGCACATTGAAATCTAATTGAAGGCTGTACCTTATGTATTTGTTTAAGATTTGGAAATAATTAACTGGGGGTAAAAGCTGTTATGGCTGCACAATGGGATTAAGGGAAACATTGAGTTTTTTTTTTTTTTTCAAGTTCAAGTCAATCTAGGCTTAAGAGCACTTTTTTCCTGCCACTTACCTTTTATACAGAACTACAAAAAAACATCTGTATAAGAAAATGTTTTAGATTCAACGGGCATATGGCACGTTGATGCTTTTTTTAATGTGCGATGCATGTGTGTGTGTGTGTGTGTGTGTGTGTATGTGTGTGTGTGTGTGTGTGTGAGTGCGCACACTAAATCAGCCCCACACACACACTGTACTACAGCCCAAGGCATCTGCAGGCTAACAGATGTTGGTCACGGAGGACAGCTGATCCTGTGAACTGACCGCATTGGCAAACATGTGTTTCTCTGGCTACCATATGGATAAAACACATGTAGCCCAAACAACTATCACCCTGACCAATGATAACATTTCAAGCCACTTAAGGTCAGTGAAATGAATAATGAACGCAGTTTTGAGCTGATGAGGGCCACATCTGCATCTGGAACATGTTCACTGGATCGCCTCCACAACCTTGATACCTTTTGTTTTCTGCGTCTCGTGATAAATTGATTCTGATGGATGTTACATGAGAGGACGAGCGTTTAAGCAAATCCACCGTCCTGCATTTGACCTCTAAACCGCTGTAGCTCTCAATGGCGCTCGGTCTTGCTGCACCGTCTGGCAGGCGTCTCTTTGTTGTAAGCTTTTTGCTGAAGTGTCATGAACAACGCTTGCTGTAATTGCTAAAAGGTAATTGCGCTGGCAGGTTACGGCGAGGCTTTAGCTCCCAAGAGCAGCACCCTGATCCCTGCATAAGGATGTGATTAACCGCCATCTCCTGTCATTAACTGTGAGGGCTTTTGGCAAACAGGCCGCTCCAAGTGTGTAATTGTCATATTAGACCTATTTCTTGGTCAGATCAAGTATTGGAATCAAGTTCCTGTTCTGAAGTGGCTGCTGGCAGGCCTTAAGTACATGGCAGAATTGACCAAATTGTTAGCTCTTGTTCCTGCAGTGATATGTGACAGCTGAGCTGCCATCTAATGCTCAATTTGCCGGTCTGCTAATGTAACCACACACACCATCCATGAAGAAAAATTATATATTTTTTTCCGGTAAATGGTCTCTAGCTCAAGGGCCAAACATCTTTGGATTGACATCCAGCAGTCGTGCTACTTTATGGAGTATAACATAAAATCCGGAGAAATGAATCATTCGCTCTGCTGTATGAGACATTAACTGCCAAAAGCTGAGGCAGAGGTTCAAAACAAATAAAGCGAAACACTCGTTTACAGACCTGGGGAGAACCTGTTTGTGTTGTACATCACACTGTAAAGGCAGCACAGATTGCTGTAAAGAGCTCAATCCCTTTGCCTGAACTGGCAGAAGCAGGGCATTGATCTTCCTCGCCTTTGCTGTGCTGTTATGCCTCTGTAGACAGATGTGAGTGTGTGTGTGTGTCTGTGGGGGGGGGGGGGGGTTCATAGCCTTTCATTGGGGCATGCTCAGGAATGCATATGCTCAGTAGCCTCTTGATGGTACTTCAGAGACTAGCCCAGTTTTGCTTAGATTGCTCAAGGATGGATTCATCGGGGCAGTTAGCATCACTTTGAAACAGAGGAAAAAGAGCGATGACGGGCAAAACCAGCTTTTTTTTCACAAGGAGGTCAGGCAGAGGGGAAGGAAGCAGGCAGAAAATTTAGAACTTGAGCTATAAAACAAAACAAAAAAGGAGCTTATTGTTTACCATGACACATTTAAGACATCATGTGAGTGGCTCTAATGGGACTCCAATCAGATCTGCAGATGAATAGACAGTTTTGTATTCAAGTCCCTGATGCCATTCTAAGGTTCTCCATTTAGAGGGATTTTCTGTGAAGCAGGGATAATGAAGCCTTAGTGGGGTACCCAGGAGGAAGGATTTAGATGTGTTTGAATTGACTCAGACATTTTGTTAAGTGTCATTGTGCATGGCCCGTTTATCCCTTTCCACTCCTCCCCTGTTTTCATTCATAACCACTCTGCCGATCCTTTCATGCGAGGCTATGGCAGGGATTTGTATGTCTGTGTGTGTGCAGTGCATGTAGGTGGTGGTGGTAAAGGTACATGTGTGTGTGTGGTTTGGGGAGTGTACAGGGCCCAGACCAAAATAAAGGCCCTCCCATTGTAAGCCCCTGGTCGGGTTTGTATTGTGTTTGCAGAGTGAATCATGACGGCATTTACACACAAACCAAACACACAGACACACACACACACATAGACAAACAGGTCCAGCTGGGTTGCCAAACAAAAGTGGCATTGGCCTTTGTGTGGGACCTGGGTCAGCTGTAGGTTCACCTTGCTATTGTGTGGAATGGAAAGATGAAGCAATGCAAGGACAGAGAGAAGAGGGTGGAGAGGTAAATCTGTTACAGCTTCTCTGTTTCACTATACTTAACCCCAGCAGGCCAGCTCAAGGGGAGTGTATGGTTTACAGATCCCTAACATCTGTATCTGTGTGCGTGAGGAGAAAATGGTTACCAATGCCATCAAGATCTCATTTACATCCCGTGGCGCATCCATGCTGGGCGCAAAACATAATGTTTCATCACAGCCTCTCTCTCTGCTTCAGTGTAACACATGATTGTTACTGCACTCCATCTCCCGCTTGCTTTCTTTTTTCTAATTGTCTTTGTCTCTGTTTCTTTCCTTTCTCAAAAAATCTAATAATTCCTCTTGAATTTTCACCTCTTTCATGTTTTTTAAGGATATATAAAGTTTGTTTTACACCTTGGAGGTCATATAAAACATTAAAGGTCACAAAAATATAAACAGCAGAAGATAACAGTGTGCTACAATAATACACATTTTCTAAACCAAAACTGCTTCCCAATGATAAAAAAAAGTCTATAAAAGCATGCAAATATGTATTCAAATCAAAGATCAGGAAGAATTATTATAGGAGGAGAAAAACTTGGAGATAATAGTGTGCCGTTGAGAATGCATTGGTTACTGAGCTCCAGAACTTCACACTCATAGTCTTTAACTCAAGGAGACATTTTTGGTGAAGCCACAGAATTGTAATTGATGCTAAAATTTGAAATTTCCCAGGTTTTACAAATGTATAGAGCTAGTTGTCGTCAGTATAACTTTTAACAGTAAAAATACGTGCATTTATGTTGTTTATTTGTTTCTTTAATGTATATCATTAACCTGCCCAGGAAATTTGAATGAAAAAGCCTTTTGGCTAAATCTGATGGATTTGCATCAAATGTGAATCCATGTGTGTTGTCCCTGATTTAAAAAAAACTAATCGTTCAAATGAAGTAAACAAGAGCTAAACTGGCAGTATAATGTGTCCTACAGGGAGCATCTAAATGAAGAATATGAAAGGTCCTAGAATTGACCCTTGAGGAATCCCTCATGTCATCAGAGCACAATGAAAAACACTTACACACTAATGGGTTGAAATCTATGACAAATACATAGTGTAAACATAAACCATTCAAGAGCTACACCAGATATCCCAACCCACTTCCTTGTGCTATCTAATAAAATAGGATCAATGATATCCAATGGGTGTTTTTATTTATTTAGGTAACACACTCCGTGTGTTAGTGTCCTGTGTCCTGTAGTGTTGAGGTCTTCAACGGACATAAATAAATAAATTATTGTGTTTTTATCCTTGATTGTATTTGATGTATTTTCATATGGAAGGCATTCTTGATAAATCAAATCAAAAGCACGAAAAACCTGAAGAAAATCAGACGCAGCTTTAACCCAGATTTGACTGCAACAAAATTGTAATTTGCGACTCTAAAGAGAGCCGTCTCTGTGTTTTACAAAGTCTTGAATCAAAAAAGAGAAATCAAAACACACTGTATAAAGAAAAAAAAATGAAGAGGAGGGGTTTTAAAAACTGAAATTTAAAACCTTGGAAAAAACATGTCATGCCATGTTGGTTTAATTCCAAATAAACACACATGTAGCTACATACTCGTAATGCCGCTATCTAACATCCGCACTACGTCCATGTTAACAATGGACGCACTGTTGTTATTGTAGGCCGTGGAGGCTATCGAGGATACGGCAAACATCCTTTGAGTGTTTATAGATGTTGGAGTGAGGAGATATAAATGAGTGGACCTGGGTGACTCTGTGACTCACTTGGGGAAGATGAGCAATTATGAATAGCAGCTCAAGCCATGTTTCCCCCGCATAGTTCAATGGAGTTCAGGAGCTGCCGTGAGCTCCAGGAAACAGATGCGGCCTGATAAGCGAAGAGGATGTCATATTGTGCGTGCCGGTTTTGTGTGACTGTGTGTTTTCCTATTGTAAATACAGTGTGTGTTCTCTCAATTCCAGCTGCTTCCCTGTTCCATTCGACCTCTGGGACAATTGGCAGCAGCAGGCCAATCTCAGAAAGACCAGAGGCCACGGTGACCGCCATCTCTGCCCCCACTTCTCTGCAGAATAACAGAGAGGTAAATCACAGTTGTTTATTCCTTCGTCTCCCCGGAGCCTTGCTCGCTGTTAACCTGAACTGTGCCATGCTGTACCAAGGAAGGCGCCCTACAACAGCATCTAAAGAACGGAGTCTGAGCAGGAGGGATGTGAGTGAGCCAGCTGCAATCTGGCACTCTGGTGTGAGCCGAAATGGAGAAGCAAAGTAAATCACAGCTGTTTATCTGCATCTGTCAGACACTGTTTGTATGGGTCGTTGGAAAGAGATACGCCTTTGTAGGTGTAGGTGTGTGTGCGTGCACGTAGGTACCAGCGTACACACTTGCCTGCCTGCGATTGTTTGCAAATGCTGACTTTGGAGAGTGTGAGTCACCACAGGAGTATTACACTTTATTGCTGGAACAATTCTAAGAAACAGAGCAGCAGACAGACAGTACAGTACAGCGCACGTGGGCCTACACCCACACCTGCACATGTCTGAAGACTCATTGAGACCTGGTGTACAGACAACCCGGTGGCATTTAAGTCTAATTTACTGAATGCCCAATGACTCACATTTGGCAGTTGTTTTCATTCAACACACCGAGAAATTACTCTCCTGAGACACACAGAGCAAGAAGTGCCGTGCATCATTGTTATTCCATGCTGGACATGTGATCTCAACCTTTAGCAGGCTCATAAAAAGGTGACCTTTATATGAAATAAGCATGGACCGTCCCTTACATGAAGTTAATTCCAGGTAACATGACGCAGGTTTTAGCGTGGAATATCAATGCTGGTTACATTATTATCTTAAAAAATGGCTGCAACTTTCCTTCAGAGCGAGGAAACTTTCCCCTTGGTGATATGGCCCTGGTGAAAGATATTCCTGTGTAAAATTCATGAATTCATAACTTTTTGAGGCTATATTTCACTACTGATCTATTGGGCCATGATAAGAATTCAAAGGTGAATGGAGCTGGAGGACATCTTCAAAGCGGTCGAGGACATCACAGGAAAGCCAATGAGGCGCGTTGCCCTCCTCCAACATCCTCGGAATACATTCCATGTGCCTCTCCGCAATGTGATATGCTGTCAGAGAAAATCGGATGCCATTGCGGTACGCTGCCATTAACTTGATTTACTCAGGGGTTTCAGTCAAACTCTGACAAAATAAAAGTGGCTGCGTTGGCAAGTTTCATCAGGATACGTTAAACCATGCAAAGGCACATGACAAAGGAGGGTGTTCAATTGCCGCACTCACGCTGAAGGACGCTATTAATCAAGACCAGGACCATGTAGTTGAGTTCCCTCAAACACGGACGCTATGTGTTCTGTTGTGCCTCCCCGTACCCCCAGCTTGATTATCAAAAGCTAACAGCCTTTAGCATGTGTCAGTCGAGGCGGATAACCCCTGGTAGATACAAAAGGATAAGGAGACAATCAAAGGCAGTTGGCTCTACTGGAGTTGACAGTGGTCAGCTTCTGGATGTGATAACAGCCTTTGAACCTGAAAGCCGCTCGAGGCCCCCCTTTGTGTCCCCCCCAGGGCCCCCGCGAGCCTGGCCGTAGAGGGGTCTACTTTGATTTAGGACCCCAGAGAGCCCAGACAGCTCTCTTCATCTCTGCTGGAGAGACAGAAGCAAAGAGAGACAGAGAGTGAAATAGCTCAGATGTATCAGATATTGGTGGTCACTCAACTGCAGACGGGGTCACCATGTTTGACCTCAAACACTTGACTTGGAATGCAGGACAAGGACAGATAAGTGCATCTGGGAAAGCCCACACTGTCTAATGATGACAGCAGTATGCGGTGGGGGTAAAAACCATGCATAAGTCCCTGTTAGCTAAAGCAGAGGTAGCCTCTATGTTGCTTTTTGAAAAGCTGGATCCTCATCATAACAACTCCTGTTCTCAAACTGGCTAAAATTCATAGTTCATAGTGTCATCCAGGGCCGGCCATTTACACATCATTGAATGTTATGGCTCAGACCTTCAGATACACTCAACACTGCAATGGGGAAAATATGTTTCATGATTGGAAAAGTCTCTTCCGCGATGAGAGACTCCCTGAGAGACGGTCAGAGTAAGGTTGTGGAACAAAAGCCTTTCCTGCTCCAGTGTTATTGTGGTTCATGTCATGTCTGCCTGGCAAGCACACTGTCTACCCTGGCAGTCATGGAAGATGAACCCTGTCCATTCCTCTGTATATAAATTGGAATTATATACATGGTCTTGTGATAGTTTCCTGAGAGTGGGACATTTGGATCAAGCCTATTGCCTCAGCTTCAAACGAGTTAACACATTTCAAAAAGGTTGAAGGCTTGGATGTCCATTTTGGAAACTCTACAGATAAAATAAAATGCAACAGGGATTCAGGATTTGACTGAGCGGTGGGAAAGGTGAAGGGTCAAGGGGCGGCCAGGTGAGCCCTGCCTGCAGGGCGGCTATCAGTCATTGAGCAGAGGGATCAGCACCACAGCTCAGCGTATTCAATCCACCATGCTCACAAATTGAGTCTGTCCCTCTTTGCAAGTGTGCATGCATGCGTAGAAACACAAATACATCCTCTACATATAACTAACAGAGCATCTATAATTGCATCTCTACTTGAGAGCAGGGGGGATATAACTTGAAGGCCTGAGCTAACTGATATTGCTGCAAAGTCTAAGGATATTTAAGCAAATTGAGTTACATCTGGTTGAGCACGTTTGCCTTTAAATCCAGCTCTGTTTTCAGAAGCACTGGGCTCACTGTTCATTTTAAACTCCTTTAAGAGGCACAACCCCCGGAGCTTTATGTATTAAAAAAATGTGCTGAATGTTTCCCTCTTTCTTGCTGCTCAGGGATCCTAAAATGTCCTGCAAAACTAAATAAAAAGCGAGCGAGAAGCTGTAAAATTGATTAATCCAGTCAATGGCACTCAATATGTTGTTCCTTGTACTTGTAACCACATGGGGCTAATGACTTGCCCTTTATTGGCGATTACCTGCGCTCCTTTTCCTCGAACAATACAGCCACGTGGAATTATATTTTTCTATATACTGTCTGTCGCTTCAAAGTTGACAATCAGGAGGGAGGTGCGTGCTGTGCTCGATGAGGCAAAGCAGAGAGAACATTAATTATTCAACGCTCAAATCACAAAAATAAAGACGGCAAAATCAAAATTGTTGTGAAATTTTCCTGAGAAAAAAAAAAAGAAATGTTGGCAAGGCTCCCAAAATGCTGTTTGAAAATGCTCTTTGAAGGTAATGAGGCATGCTCGTGGCACACAGAAGCAGGGAGTGGTGTCATGGCAGAGCAGCATGTTCTCAATTGGGTTCCTTTTTTGCTTACATATCACTTTAGAACGCCACGTGTAGTACATTTCTAATGAAGCTCAGGATCCCACCCTACCCCCGAGAAGGGCATACATGTCTTTAAAGGAAAAATGTGTGTGTGTGGGGGGGGGGGGGGGACTTGGCGCCCTGGTTTCTTAAGATCAACAGAGCGACGCCTGCTACATCAAAGTTTACGTGATGGTAAAAACACCCTAACGGATTGAAATTCACATTATTCTAACTCTTAGCTCTTTAAAAAAGTGCATGGCTCCATCCACTGCAATGAGCAAGGGTGTCATTTTAACCCTCATGTTGTCCTTGGGTCACATTGACCCATTTTCAGTTGTTTTTTTGTCTCAAAAACATTAAATTTATCAACAATCTTTGAAAAACAACCCCCAAATTGTCCAAAAAAGCACCCAAAACATTGAAAAAGTGACAAAAATGTTAGAAAAAGTGATAATTATATTTTAAAAAAAGTGACAATGGTTGACAGGAAGACAACACAAGGGTTAAACTAAAAACTAGATTATTGTATCTTCAAAACTCTTCAGAATGTGAGGAAGAAGAATGTGAAACGGCAGCGGTTATTAGCTAGCTTTTTTTTTTTGGGACTATTTTTAGGAATCTTTAGGCCTTTATTTTGACAGGACAGCTGAAGACATGAAAGGGGAAAGATGGAGGGGATGGCATGCAGCAATGAGATGCAGGTCAGAGTTAACCAGAAAAAGAGTTTAACCTGCAGTGATCTTTTATTTATTGAATGTATTTGGAGAGACCTGGTCAATATAAATTACCATCAGAGTTAGCAGCAAAATAATAAATCACGAAATGGAATGATGAAGTGGCACACATAGAGGTTTACAAGAATCGAAGAATTTTGTTTATGCTAAGATATGCTGTCTCACAAAAAGGTTCAATAAGGAACATGACATTGGTTCAGAAAATAGAGCTATAGTGCTGGGGCAATATCAGCCCATCCAGGTTGTGGAACACATTTTCATTTAGTTATTTTTCTTGCAATTTAAGTTCCCTTATTATGAAGAAAATCGCTTTTTCTGGAATTTGGCGGGTTATTTTGTGTCTCTGGTGCTTCCACACTCAACTTGGGAAAAAACTATCCATGCTGTTTTGAGTGGGATCCGGTTTCGGAATGTCCTCCGGGTGAGCTGTTCAACATCTGCACGTCTTTCCACGTCGCTAGCCGAGATGAGGTGGCTAACCGTAGCATGCTAGCTCGTTCTTAATGGCAAAACACTGCTCCAACACCTACTAGTTGACCATAATCTTCAAAAGAACTACTTCCTGTCCCTGTTCTGCAGGTTTTCCACAAGTGGCCCTCATCTCAAGTCTCCCAGCTAATCATGCATTGGACTGACCAAAGTTGGAGAAAGAGTTATCTAGCTGATGGGATCTTACCGAGCTAATGAGCATGTGCAGCTCCCAACAAAGTGCAGTGCAAAAAATGTGGTGTTTTTTGAAAACAAAACCATGGAAACCTATTGTGGTACACCCTCAAAATACAATTATGAACCAGAAGATGAGCCAAATATGGGCGTTTTAAAGTCAGGGTTGGCAACTATTTCCAATATACACTATTTTATATACGTAAAAGTTATAAATGACTTATGGGCTATGAAAAAGGAGTGACCTTTTTTTGCAGCTCTAGCTGCTATAATCCTGTGAAGACGCCCACCAATCAATGCTTCGCGGCCCGCTCGGAAAGAACTAAGGAAATGTGTGTACGCTGTGAATACTCTACCCCTTCCTTGTAAAAGCCTGAGCTCAACGCGCGTTGCCAGAGTTACTGCAAGTCTACTGGAGAATGGAGAAGAAGACTCTTGCAAAAAGTTGAAAATGCTGTGGTTGCTTGCAACACCCGCAAAAAAAAAGCAAAGAAAAGAAAGACTGACGGCAGGAACACACAGTAAAGCGCTGTGAAACACTGGGAAGCTCTGCAAAGCACTGGCTGTTCATAAGAGACGTTTCTTTGCACTGGTCAAAAGGTTATACTGGTCCTCTCCACTCTACAGAGTTCTCTCTCTCTTTACCTGATTGCCTGTCAAGTCCAAGACAGCCAAAATCACCATAAACCTAGGTGTTTTATTTTGAAATGTGTTTAATTTTTTAAGGTATCTAGCTGTGCTTTGGCCTTCTTGTACATAATCACCCACCCGACTTGACACATTAACTTGCAGCTCACAAAGAACCAGAGGAGACGCCAAAACTATGCAGCCTAAACTCAACTAAGCAGTTTTGGTTTCTGAACAATACCAGACTGGGAGCGTTTCAAAATGCTAACAACAAGTCTCTTTTATTTATTTTATATAGACCTTAGTGGTCCCCTAATACTGTATCTGAAGTCTCTTTTATATAGACCTTAGTGGTCCCTAATACTGTATCTGAAGTCTCTTTTATATAGACCTTAGTGGTCCCCTAACACTGTATCTGAAGTCTTAGCACGTGCCATTTCTGAGTCTGCAGCTTTTGAGTAGAAGGGGGGGGGGGCAAGTTAGAGTCTAGGGTTTTAGCCTTGACCAACTGCCACTTTGCTCATTTGAAAGCCATGATGTCTCTCTCTCATGGGCGGGCAGAGAGGGGGGAAAGGGGAGGTTACCTTGCCCCTTATGACCTCACAAAGGGAAGATTCCAGATCAGCCCATCAGCAGACAGGATACCCAGGGCTCCGTTTACACCTATCACCATTTCTAGCCACTGGGGGGGCCATAGGCAGGCTGGGGCAACTCATATCAATGTTACAAAAAACCTAAATTATTAAATCATAGCCTGTCAACAAAGACATGGCTACCTTAATCAAAGCTCAAACTTTTTTTACTTTTTTAGTTGAAAACTGGCACAATTAATCTTAAATGGCTTTTTGTGAGTCGGTGTGCCTGTTTATTAGATCACCAGAGGAACATTGACTACCACTTATATTGCATGAAAAGTATTAAGTATTAACCCTCTGAGGACAAAAGACACACTGGCGTGTCTAAGTGATGTTTGACACCATTCCCACTTAGACATTTACTATTTTATTCATATATTACGCTACCTTTGTGAACCAATTACCTTTTATTTACTAATTTCAAAACATCACCAATTGAGTGTAAGTAGGAAATTTCAAAAAGCGAACATCAACTTTTCCTCTTTAGGGCCAAATGATCTCCTTATGAATTGTTCTAAAACACAATATTCAGGCTTGAGGGAAGGGTTGCCAGCTTGCTGTGAGGTTGTGTGTTATTTTGTTATTTACCTCAGTTTGATATAGTTTTGTTTGTATTTCCAGGGTTTCATTTGTTTGAGTCAGTTATTTTTTTAAATTTTTTTTTTAGAAAACACCACAGTCTCCAGCTTCATGTCCGGCTTCTTCAAAATCCCTGTGTATAAATTCTGGGCGCCATCAGCCTTTGCATGTGGTGGTGGTGGTGTGACACTACTTCTGTGACATTTTGAGGCTTATTAGGAAGTCAAATGGCTCTATAATGCACTTTTAGGGAGGGCCAAATATGAACTAAGATGCAGAGCCTTTTAAAGTTTCAATAAAGTTGTTTTATGAGTGTAGACCCAAGGGAAAATCCCCTTTTAATGCATAAACCACACAGAAACAATGCCTTTCAAAGCTCTTCTCTCCAAAACAGACGAAGAGGAGGAAACCAAATCCAGCTAATCTGTAATGCATTAGCAAGCACACTAACAGTATGTTACAGCCCATTAGTGGTTAACAATGATAGCTGATTTTCAGATGGCACAGATAGCCATTACAGTAATTCGCTCCAGCCTGCGTCAACTCCCCAATGACAACCATTGCTTCCGGCCCCGACATCAGATCAATAATGCAAAACCTCCTCAAAGGTATGCCTTGTGGTTTCATTTAAAAGAGCTTCCTCTCAAACTAATGACGCAGGTTAATTAGCTTGTCATCGTTTGGGAGTTTACTGGTACATGAACATAGGCCGCACTCCAGGGATGTGCCATGTCCCCTCTGTGTATTGCCTCTGTGGTCTTATTGATAGGTTTTTCTTGTCTTGGCCGACTACCAAATTGCCGGACTCGTTTGTGTTTAGCTTTTCACAGGGTCAATACGGTTAAGAGGATACAGTTCACCAAGGAAACAGCAAGAAAGGCATGGCAGACCAAGGACTTGCAAAAACAAGGGTCATCAGTCCAGTTTAAACATGCTTTTTACATTGGATGCACAGACACAGTCCATCGCTGCAGCTGCTGATACCACACACTCAGCTGGTCAAACATATGGTCAATTATGTACACTCTGTCCATACTGCTGTCCTTTCCCCCCCCCCATTGGATTACCCCAGGGGTCGGCCACCTCCATCGATTGCCACCACTTATTAATCTGACTCCAGGTGGACCCTACAGCCCTGCCATTTGTCAGAGGCTTTCCAACAGGATGCCATTAGAGCGTCACTGTCGCACATTATCGTGAATAAGCAATGAGGAGGCCGGTAAAGCCGCAACTTCCTCCCACATTAGGATAAACGACATTCAGGCAGCGAGGAACGAGGCACATTTCGTTAAAATGCATGCAGGGAGAACAAGTGAGGGAGAGTGAGATAGACAGAGGGAGAAAGAGAGGCAAAGAGATGGGCATTAAGGACCGGGGACAAACTGAAGTCTCCATACAGAGAAGGACATTCAAGATCAATTGCTGAGAGAAGATGCAGACTAAGTGCTTTTGTTACGGCGAGAGAGGCAGAATTAGGACTGATTGTTCCAATACAGCCAGACCTTGCATTCAGTTGAAACAAAGCAATTTCAATGATACCGCTCCTGAGAACCAAGTTGTGGTGTTTGCCAACATCAAAAGAGTTCAAAAGTATATACTGCATTTGCTGGTCCAACCTGCTAGCCCTGAGTGTGTTAGTATAGCAACCATAGGTTAGTCTCGCTTGCCAGAGACTCTATTGTGTGTTCGTACAATAGAGTAATGTGAGCTATTTCAATTAGCTGGATCCATGGTTAAACGTCATTTGCTGTTTTTTTCCATAGTAAATCCACACTAATCGGTTCCAAAAGACTATACACTATGTCAAAAACGTATTCTTTGTAAATCTTTACAATCATTCCCTGAAAGAACTTCTAACTAAGCTGGTCTGCCTTCTTCCAATCTTTCCATTTTAAGCAAATAGCTCAAAGTCTTATGATGTTTCCCGGAACCAACCGAGTTTTGGAAGGCGAGGACCATCACGTGAAAATAGACGGCGGCAATTATCCGGTAAATTAATTGTCATTGAGCCTAACTAATCATAGGTTAACTCAGCCTGTGTCAAATAATTCAGAACTCCTGATACCAGGACAGAGGCACTGGATTGTGACTGAAGATCCTTCAACCCTCATGTCGTCCTCGGGTCAAGTTGACGCGTTTTCCCAAATAGTTACCCAAAAGAAGATGATTAATTCCACACAACGCTCTAGGCAAGTAAAAATCTCCACTTTCATCAATTTTGGCAATTACAGTATGTCTTATTCAATTTTATAGCGTTTGAAAAAGAAAATTGAAGTGGTTTTGAAGTAAATACAAAAGGTATTGAGTAAAAGTTGACATGTTCCAGTCTGTGATCATCCATCAACATCCATTTCTTTAATCTTAGTCTAAATAATTCCTAATTTCTGCTTTTCTAACTCAAACATTAAGTATAATTTCCTATGACAAAGAATTCCAAAAATAACTGTGAAACTAAAGTTAATTAGTTAGTGTTACGTAGTATTGAAATTGTGGCAAACATTTTTTTTAAAGCTCCAAAAGTGATGAAAAGGGACAAAAACACGAGAAATGTTTTTAAAAATCAATGAAAAGCCTCAAAAAAGTGTTGATTTGGACGGAAAGACAACACAAGGGTAAAGGGATACACACTTGTGCATGGGGATGAATTTCATACACCATAAGTTCTCTGACTCTCTGTCCTTTGCCAACCTTTCTGCTCTGAACTCCTCTGGCTAACTATTTATCAACCCAGGGCAGGTCCATCCAGGCCAAGTGGTGCACTGGAAGTCGGCATTATTAGGCTCTTTGAACATGAGCCAGGCCTGCGCTAAACCGATCACCGGCGAACGCCGCCCAATCCATGCTGGTTAGATTTAAGTCCGACTTGATCCTGACTTGCCCAGACGTCATGCACACGTGGTCGACGATGATCACGAGATCAAGGCGGCCGCGGTTGGGAGAGGTGCAGGTGCTTTCCACCGACTGCAAGACCCAGGCGTAACCAGAGCATGATGGGAAACGCCTGGACATGTGACATTTTGTTTTTGAATCGGAAGGATTGGAATTGGTATTTGTTAATTTCATATGACTAATAACAATCAAGCTTGTTTGCTGTTGTGTTCTGATATATACAGACATGTCATTTACACAGCCCAGTCTCATGGCAGTTCGGGAAAAAGTCAAGTTATTTAATCCAATGATTTGTTTACAGGTCACGTTAATGGCCTTATATTAGAGAGTAGTATTGAAAAGCTGAAAATCTACACAGGGGTCGTGGATAGGTCAGACAACACAGGACCGTCAAGCCGTTGACCAGGGGTCGAGTCCCGTGTGTTGCAGTTCCTTTCCGCGTTACTCTCTTCCTAACCAAAACCGCCAAGTTGGTGGCAGTTCCTTTACCCGGTCTTTTTTCCTTAAAGACAACTGCCCCGTTGTTTTGGCCAGGGCAAGTTGTTGTCTCCGTCCCGTGTGTGGCGTTTCATTTCCCCGTTGTTGCGTCCCCCAGAGACCGCAGACCGTGTCCTGGCGCGAGTTGTTGTCTCCGTCCCGCATGTAACGTTTCATTTCCCCGTCTTTGCGTTTCTCAGAGTCCTGCGGATCGTGTCCTGGTGCGAGTTGTTGTCACTGCCCCACGTGTAGCATTTCATTTTCCCATTGTTGCGTCCCCCAGAGCAGACCAGTGTCACGTTAGTCCGTAAAATGGTCACGTTTGAAAAACTGTCAGCTGTGCACGAATCAGTAAATCAAAATAACGTGACCATGTCACAAACTGGGGTGAGACCGGGTTGCTGATTTTACAGTGGTGCTCTGTTGGGCTTGAGGGGATTGTATTCATTGCAGTACCACCAGGGGCCAATAGGGCAAGTCTGACGCCGTATCAGCTCTTTTAGTACAATGGCAATTTTGGCACATAACCCCCAAAGAAAATAAATTGTAGGTTTCACACTAATTGTTTTTGTAGAGATAAACAAGGTATTACATGGAGCTTTGGAGGTGCTTGTATGAGAGCCAGGCTAGCTGTTTCTCTCTTCATAGCATGCAGACATGAGAGTCATATTGATCTTCCCATGTCACGCTTGGCAAGAAAGTGACTACATCACTTGCAAATGTGTTTGTTAATACTCCAATACTACAATTGAAGCAAATTATAAATGACAGTGGTTGGGGCCTTACGGCAACGCCGGCCTTATTATCTCATCTTTTGGGCCTTTAGCTAAAATCCCATCTTCAGGTCTTTTTTCTTCTCGGTTTTTAATGCACGTACTACTAACAATTTCATGCACAGTGCACAGGAAGTTGGAAAAAAGGTGGTCAATAAGGGCCCTGAGCCCCTTTTGCCACAGGCCTCCTTGATCAACCTTATTTCAATATGAAATGCCATAATTCTGGTCTGTTACACCCAGTCTGTAGACTTATTGTTGTTTTTTTCCCCATCCATTTTTTGGATCCTTTAAAGTCAGTAGCACCAATAGGCTATATAGTTTCCAAAGTGCTATTTAATATCTTTCTATCTTTTGTTTTGTTACATATTTCACTGCATCATCTGTGATGGACTGCTGATTAGTGAGGCACAGTTTCTGCAAAGTGCTCGGAGACAGACTCTTGATGAAGGTCTATATAAATAAACCAGACTCAATTTGACTTGCGGTAAACACTAGAGAAATATTGTGTGCTGACAACAAACTATAATTAATATAATATATATTCATACATACTGATATCAATTTGCCCTTGGAATAATATTTTGTATAAAAATGAATTTTGAAACTGAAGTTTATTTGATGTACTTTCCAATTAAAATGATTCTGATTGATGGCCACAATTTTGAAGCCGATTCCACCAGACACTGAGGGGTGATCAATAAAAAACAGCACCGAGCAACACCACTGTGGAAAAAATACTGCATCCAACCCAACAGACTTAATAATCAGTAAATCCTTTGATTTTTCCATTTTACCCAAACAATCTTCAGGTATACAACACTTCTTGGACCAATTTTCCCTGTGCAAAGGAAGTAATGAATCAAAACTTAATACAATCCTTAAAAGAATATCATCAATGCTCTGTCCAAAGCCAGGTGGACTCTTTGATCTTGGCTTTTCTTACTTATCCTCATCTCTTTGGTTTCGTTGGTAGCAAGTATTGTTTGAATGCCATTTAAAGCTGACAGCATGAAGAGTTGATTTACATGTCCTAATAACTCATGTCTGGCAGGTGAATAGCAAATAATAGCTCCATTATTTTGCAGCTGTTTCTCTCCATTGCTGGAATGCGAACTGGCTGCGGCTTAAGCGCCCATGCTTGTTAGCAGATATTTTTGCTATGACGGTGTCCGCTGCTCGGAAGACAAGCCGGTCCCCTGAAGGGCCAGGCTCTGTCTCAGCTCATCAATGCACAGGGTCAAACAACAGCGCCACTGAAGATAGCAGAAGGGGAGATTTGCAATGTGAAAATATCACTGTGGCATTTATAGGGAAGGTTTGTCTGCAGGGCGAAGGAAGGTGTAGTTAATTAATTTATTGTGAAGGCGAATCGAACAGACAGGACTTTTTAGGAGACTCTTTTTAAAGCCCCTTGGCTTCCTTGTGAAATCTTCCCTGATGTCTCTCATCTTTCTTCTTTTTTTACCTTGAGGAGGCCATAATGCAGAGAGGATGCCCTTTGAACGGAGAAGGGGAGACTTGTCATGTTCTGCTGGAGGAGTTGTTTACAAGAACGTAGCTTGCTTTTAAGGAAATTGGGGGCATGTGTCTGGGTCTCGACGTCGTTCAGCACTATGGCCCGATCATTAGTGCGAATGGGATTTGACTCCCAGTTGAACTCCAATTAATTTAACAGAAGCCAAGTAACTTTTTCAGAAAATGGAAAGTCTAATGAATTTCTGCCGAGTCAAAATGTGTCCGTAGATAAAGAAATGAATCAGCACAAATTGGATTTATTTTTGTTGGCCGGGGGGGTCAAAGGGAAGCAGATACTCTTGTTTTGGTCAGCTATAAATACCAGGGACAATTAGTGTTCCATTTATTGTTCTTTATCCACTTTAGTAGCAGCAAACACTCTCAGGGGTGACAGATAAGAAGACATGGCTGACACACGGAGCAAAAGGACATTTAAGCTCTTTATTCCGGCCTGTTCTTTTAATCAGCTCAGAGATTGGAGACCAAATCTCACTCGGTTCACCCCACTTGCAAAGTGAAAGATGCTTATTAGAGTTACTCGGCTAGACATAATGCACAAACAAGGGCATTGGAGATGTTTATAATGGTGCTTCAGTGCCAGGGTCAGTGTCCGCCTCAAATCAATCAGACGAGTTTGAATCAAGGGAGTGCTTTACAAAGGGCGCATGCCATCATTTATCTTATCATTTGACAGTGTGTAAGGTTGCTTTGTAAACAAATTGGAATGCAAATTTCATTTGTTTGCTTTTTTTTTGTCCCTCAAAGCTTTTTCAGGCTGATTTAAAGCACTTGCGTATCCTGGACTCACTCGCACACACGCCTACGCATGCATGCCTACGCACACATACATACACATCGAGGATAATGTTTTCTGGCGTGAGAGAGCTGGACAAACCTCAGATGAATATTCTCCCTCTCCCGCCAGGTCTGATTTTCTCCTGGGTGTCGCGCAGCATGTGTGCGCAAATCCATCAGGCTCCTTGTTCTAATCAGTCCCACTTATATCACCCTGCAAATAAATGACACCATTCAGGAGGGGAGATCAATAGGAGATAAGGTGAAAGTCTCCCCCGCTTCCTGTCCACAGGGCACAGGGTTGGGACAAAAAGTGGGAGGAGGAGACTCAGACGGGGGGTGGGCGGCAGGCTAAACTAAAATGGTTTATTCTTTTGTCTTGTGCCTGAATTGATTTCACTCTCAAATGTCACTCAATAACAACAGTTGAAGGACTCAGATTGGGAAAAGATGAAGAAATGCACTTTGAGTGGGTGGGTGAGTGTGTGAGGTAGGCACAGAAAGACATTCTTGGTGGCTTGCATGTGCTGTACGATGGGGGAGGGACAAATAATTGTCACTGCAATATATTGAGATGTATTCTCTTGCAATACCCAGGCATAAGTGCATAATTTCCTTACCCCCAGCCATTGTTCTGCTAGGAATCTAGAAAAGATCATTCACGCTTTTATTTCTTGTAGGGTAGACCACTGCAATGCGCTTCTTACTAATGCTCCTAAGAAGACCATAAAACAGTTGCAACTAATCCAAAATGCTGCCACGAGAATTCTCACAAACACCAAGAGGAGAGTGCACATCGCCCCAATTCTCAAATCCCTGCACTGGCTTCCGGTTAAATTCAAAATGATGAAGAAATGCATTTTTTAAAGTTATTATTTACTGCAGAGAAGTATGTGGAATCACCTCAGGATAAACTACGGTGCCCATGTTCATCATAATAAAGGAGACCGATGGAGCTCTATGGCACAAACAAATAATATACAGTATACTGTAGCCGCCTTTGTATACACAGTCCCTACTAAGTAGGATCAATTCGTTGTTGGCTTTTGGCCTCTTTATGGGATCTGTTTAAAATCAGATTTAAATTTTTTTTTTTTATTGCACGTCATACAGAGCGATGAAATGTAGTAAGTGTCTAACCAGAAGTGCTTAAGCTGTTATTAAATAACATATTATGTGCCACAGTATGAATACACATATGGTACATGCATAGATACATATAGACATACATGCAAACATTAATATGGTACAAACATACAGCAGATTTAGAAATTGAAGGTGATTTTCTTACTAATCCAAGTGCTATAGGAAATTATCTCAATGATTACTTCATAAATAAAATAAATAATCTTAAAAATAAAATAGAGCTCTCTTAGGAAGATCATGGAAGGTAAGACATGTAGCTTTGAATTTAAGAGTGTCAGTGTTTCGAAAGTTGAATTCCTTCTGATGAATTGTAAAAACAAACCAGCTGGTGTGGACGTTCTTGAATACAAGTTGATTAAGCCAATAGTTTCAATCGTTGTTCCTACTATTGCTCATATAATCAATGTGTTTTATGGAAAATATATGTCCGCAAGCATGGAAGATATGTAGAGTTGTGCCAATACCAAAGAATAAGAAAATGCCTTTCTCTGGATCAAACAGTAGACCAATAAGCTTATTGCAATTTCTTGGCAAAATGATGGAAAGAATTGTTTGTGAACAGATTCAGTTTTATTTTTTAAATAACAATTTGATTACAGTTTTTCAGCATGCATACAGAGCAAAAACACTCAACAGCCACTTCCCTGACTCAGATGGTTGATAACTGGTTTAAGGATGTGGATGAGAGAAAAATAATAGGTGTTGTGATGCTTGATTTTACTGCAGTATTTAATATAATTGACCACAACTTACTGTTAAAAAAAACTGGAATATTATGTTTTTTAACAAACTGCACTATTATGGATGGAAAGTTATTTGATTGATTGAAGACAATTAGTTTACTTAATGGAAGTTTTTCAAACTTTAGACTTGTGGAACATGGAGTGCCTCAAGGAAGTTGTCTTGGACCACTCCTCTACACAATCTTTACTAATGATTTACCATCTGTTTTAGAAAAAGCGAGCATTTCAATGTTTGCCGATGATTCTACTATATATTTATCAGGAACTGATATTGGTGATCTAAATACTAAACTACAGAGAGAGCTACAGTCAGTGGTGGACTGGATCAGGAGTAACAAACTGATTCTCAATGGATCTAAAACTACTAGTTTCGTGGTTGGAACTCATTTTTCTTTATGTTCCAAACCGAAACTTGAACTTAGTTAGAGCAAACTTCTGTAGAACAAAGAGAGGAAGCTAAACTTTTGGGTGTGATGATTGACAATAGATTGTGTTGAGTCAAACACGTTCAGAAGTTGGTAACTGAAATGGGCAACACCTTGTCAGTTATTAAAAGGTGTGCAAACATCTTCACACCACAGATAGTTAAACAAGTCCTTCAGGCTTTGTTTTTTTCACATCTGGATTACTGCTCAGTGGTGTTGTCCAGCACTTCAGCAGTTAACATGAAAAAATTACAATTGATTCAGAATAAAGATGCACGTGTGACTCTCTTGTGTGGGTGTGGATCAAATATTGATAAAATGCATGGACAACTCTCACAAAACTACAAAAAAACTATTATTTAGTACTGCTACACGTCATAATCCAACGAGGCATGCAGTAGGAAGGAGTTTTATTTTACCTAAAGTGAAAACTAAGTTAATTCAGGGTTTTAGGTTTAGAGCGATGTGTGAATGGAACTCTCTCCCAAAGACTATAAAATACAACTCTCATTATGGTTTTAAAAAATCACTTAAGACAAATTCACTTCAAAGGATAAAATATTTAATATACATTTTGTTTGTTATAGGGCTTTTGTTATCTTATTTCTTAAAATAGATTCATTTATTTGGAGTAGTGTCTTTTATTTGATTTCTTGTATTAATTGCTATGATTTATTTATGATTTGTATTTTTAAATGCATGTCTGTGTGTGCAATGAAATGTCATTGTTACGTCCTCTAACGCAGCTCTGGCCTCTGTTTGGAAGAGAGCCATTTTGTTGTTGTTTTTCAGGTCTGCCACCCCTGAGTGCCTTATCGTCCACAGGTGTTTTCAATCCAGTTATCAGAGTGGCTGCACAAAAGCTCCCAGGTCCAAGACACAGCCCCTTCCTCTTGCCACAACTTCCTGTCATCCTGAGAGTAGTTGGTGTACTACTCTCTGCCAGTGCATACGATTTGTGAACTTATTGACTTGTTATCTGAAGCTTATAAGGGTTCTCTGCCATTTGTTTTGATGCCCTTTTTCTCCTGTTTTGTGGCTAGTCAGGGAGTTTAGCATTGTGTATTTTGGTTTCTCATGCTGTAGCTCAGTTGCCATTTTGTTTTCAGGTAGTATTGGTTTTTGTTTGTTGTTTTGGCCTTGGAGACCCTGACGTTTTTAAAGCTTCTATTTTTGGTTGGGGGACTATTTTTTACCCATTTTCGTTTATCATCTATTTATATATATATATGTGTGTGTGGAAACTATAAACCGACATCTAACTTACTTAATAAAACATACTTGTTTCGTACTTTAACTTGTTAGTCTCTCTTTTGTTACTTCGAGTTGTTGATTTGTGTTACGTCCTAGCTTCCCATAGACAGAAAATGTAAGGGTCGTAACAGTCATGAAGAGTATTGTCAAAGAAAAGATTGTAGGACCCCAGGAAGAATAGCTTTTAATTTATGCTTAAGCTAATGGGGATCCAAATAAGACATACATACATACATTCAAAGATATTCACGAACTCATCCCACCCATGTGTTGTCATTCATGCAGCACATCCTTCATCCCGCCCTCAGATTAAAGCGTGCTGCTAACAAAACATAATGCATTTGCTTCCCATTTTTTGAGTTCAATACAAGAAACCATCCCAGTACGTCATATTACATTGAGTCTGAAGGTCATTTGTGATTGTTGCTGACTTTTTTTTTCTTGTTTCCTGTATGTTTATTACAGAACATTGTTAAAGCCGAGACACTCATAAAGCGCAGTTTGTCTGGATTATCTCTGCTTTATCTTGGAGACTGCATTTCTAACAGCAAGCAATACAAACTGCAGGCATGGGCATTTAGCAGACAGAGAGGGTCTAATAAAAGCTCTATCAAGTAGCATTATGGGAAAACAGGATCCACTGTTTTTAGAGCTCTGGGACTTCTGCTTGGATTTTTGTTCACGTTGTGTTGAACCTGATGGAAGCATTGCATTTTTATACTGATTTGTGTGCAAATGATTCAAATGATTCATGGAATAAATCATAAAATGAATGGAAACAGTCAGAAGTGCATTTTTAAAAACTTACCTTTTTATTTTTTTAAAGAGACAAACATACTTACAAAGATGCATAATGGTTACCTTATGTACTTTCACAATTTGTGCTTGGCAAAATGCTTTAATTCAACTTGAAAATCACACTTGATTATGCATATTTTCAATCATCTTTGCAGGTTGTTTTGCATTATAATAGAGAGATAAGTAATAAATATGAGCCAAAGTGACTTGTTCCAATGGTCATTCTGATGTTTTTTAGATGACCAGAATGCCTGCTGAGAACCCCAGGCACCTGCTGGGTGCATCTCTTCCAGAACACCACCCCCTTCGCGTGAGCAGCGAATAAAACATGCTGTGAGTCAAACAGAGTCCGAACCCCGGTCCAAGAGCCAGGCATGGCTTTGGTTGTTAGTGTTGGTGGTAAGCCATAAAAAGGCAGGGATGAAACCCAGAGCAAAGAGGAGGTCTCTCCCTCATGATTCATGAATGACTAATCTTTAATGTAAGCCTCCTCAAACCCAATTGATTTCATTATTCACTCGCTCAGTATGCAGAAGCTGGACTTTTGCGGCACCACACCCTCGATAAACTCTGTAGGGGAGGAAAGGGCTGCACAGCACTTGTGGGCTTTGTTATGGTTCCAAAAGTTTGCTCTGATCTCATCTTTCACCCCCCCCCCGCACTTTCTTTTCACTGGACAACAAAGCAAAAACATTCCTAGGAGCCCAAACCTGATTTCCATGATTTTTTGGGAAATGACTGCAGAAAGACTTTGATTGCAGAAATATTTCGTAGTATAAATGTTTACCTGAGTAACTTTTCTGCCAAATTTTCCTCTTTCTTCTTACAGTTGAAAAAGATTGTTGTTATTAGACTTTATTGTTGTTATTAGGAAATTGAAATTTCATCAGTTTTTAGCATCAGTTATTAGCATAGTGATAACATTAAAAACCTTTTGGCTACAAAAACACATAAAAAGACATTTACCATAAATGTCATTCATAACAACAATAATCATGTATAATCATTGTACCTCAAAACAATTCAGTAAAGGTAGTCTGTAAAAAATCTACATTACAACAATTTAACACATGCCTTAGTTCCTTGGAGGATTCTGCTTTTCCCTCAACTTATCACACAGTTTTTTGAAAATATTAATCTTCTCCCAAATGGTTGAGATGTCCATTTACAGTAAAAGTACCCTCTCGACAATCAACATAGATTTGTCTCCATTAAAGTGGAATACTTTATCTAATTTGGAGGAAAAGAAGCAATATGCAAACTCCAATAAATTAAACAGTGAAAATGAATCTGATTGTAAAGCCTGCTCATCTGTATCACATCTGTCTCGTGCAAATTTTTTTGTATTTTACAAAAATCCTTTCTGACATGTGTTTAAATACCACAAAACTGAGTTTTGCCTGTAAAGTACATGTTAAAGGACACGCCCTCTGTGGGTGATTATAGTGTGTTGGTTTGTATTATTACCCTGGGTTCAACTTATTACTAACAAGTCATCATTTTATTTGGAAAACCAAAACAAAATTGGAAAAAACATGCATTTTTTAATCATAGCAACAAATACACAAGGTTCTAACAGTAGTTGCATATTTGCAACAATGTAAAGTCATTTAAAACTTTTGTATTTCAGGGAAATGTTCAGCTTTTGTCAACAATTGGCAGCAATACAACTTCATCATTATATCATTAATCTCTAAAGATCGTGGAGCTTCATCTTTTGGGTGCTATGCTTTGAAACTTGGGGTAGGCTTTGACACTAAACTACGTCAAAAGGAAAATCGGATTACCTTTAAAAACTCCACCAAAAACACGTTAAACGCTTCCTCAACCAACCTAGAAGTTTTTGTTTTAAAAACTGCTATGCACACTGTGAATTAGGAATTATACTACTCCAAATGGAGGCTATGACTGTAGAAGACTACAGAAATAGTCAATCACTTGCTAAATGTTGGCTATTTTGCTCCATCAAGTGTTATTGAAAGGCATTAGGGGAAATGTAGGAAATCGCCAACTGAAACAGAAATAGATATGTCATCTGTATATATAGATATCTTTTTGTCCGCAGGTTTTATACAAAATGTAAACACTGACTTTGTCTGAAATAGCTCAAAGCTATCTTTTTTTCATTTTTTAAAAAACAACATTTTTGGACATACAAGGATTTCCCCTGACACGGCCATATATAATAACTGTCATCAAATGTGTTTGATGCATTCTTCAACTTACCCAGTTTTTATCCAACTCCCCTGGTGTCATACGCTGGCCAGTTGATGATCTTTGCCTCATTATGGGGATAATTTTCAATAATTAATTATTTGGTGGATCCATTCTTCTTCAATAAATAATATGGTGGAAAAAAACAGGGGTGAAGGTTTTACAGTTACAATTACAACCAGTTACATAGTGAATGCATAGTATATGCTGTACAGCATTGGGTAATAGTTGTTCCACTAATTTATAATGCAGCAAGATTTTGTGCAAAACAAGTCAAGTGAGGAGAATACAGTACAGTCTGTGTTCTGTGTGTGTGTGTGTGTGTGTGTGTGTGTGTGTGTGTGTGTCCTCCTACACATGGCTAAGTGTGGGTAAGGATACAATATAAGCTTCTTACAGTGGTCAAACTTCCTGTCGAAGAGTAGCGATGGTTACATAACACAGGATTGAAAGCTTTTTCTTGCTGACAGCCACTCACGCTGCAAATGATTAGCTCCTAAATACAGGAAGCGACACTAAACACACAGGCTTTGAATTAACAAGTGATCTCTCTGCACAGCTTGAGCAATATCTGAAACATCAACAGCTAATATCTGATTACAAATGTATAAATTAAGTGCTAAGAAAAGGAGGAGGGGTATGCCAATTTGTGGAATGTGTAGCAGCCTAATGCCCAAAAAGTAATACATGTTAACAGAGAAAATAGAAAATAAATTAATTCCACTGAGTCATTTTATATTCAGTTTTAACTCTGGGAGTTTCTTTGATCTGGATAATTTTGATCATGTAGTGTTTAATCATAAAATAAGCCCTCGTTTTCTTACAAGGCCTTTGGTGTTTTGCTTAATCTATCAAAAGAGGATTTGAAGCTATTGTTCTGAGCTGTAGCCACACAAATATTTACTCCTTGTATCGAACGCAGTGTGTGCCAGATGAAATAGTTTTTGAACTTTAAGTGTAATGGATATCAGTGCTGAAATTCCTTCACATGCCTTTACCCAGGAGGACACTTTGTCACTTTGGTTTTAAAGTTCTTCCCACGAAACCAGGCTGCAAAGGTCGAGCCCCATCTTTCTGACATCATTATTTCCTTGCATGTCCGGAGCACAAGGGGCAACGTGTGTAACGCTGGCTTTTGGAGGGCTGGAGAGGCTGGGAGGGGGGTGGGGGGTCCTCTGCACGGGGTGGGACCACAGAGGATGCCCGGCTTCTTTTCCCATGTTCTCCCCAGCCAATGAAAACACTGGAAAACGGCACGTTCCCATCGGCAAAACCCAGTGACACTGCGACCCCAGGAAAAGCGTGAGTAAATACCAAAGGCAAGGCCACGGGCTTGAGGGGGGGGTGTTGTTGGTGGACGTGAGAGGAGTAAAAGTGCTCGGAAATCTTTCAAACTTCCCCCATTGTGGATGTGGAAGCAGCACCTATTACCAGCCACCTGTGCTTCATTTAGGTTAAATCCTTCATTAGGCCATAAAAGCTCATTTATTTTCATTTTCTAATCCCCTCTGTATTGCTTTTCTGGGGCTATCCGCCTGTCAGATGCAATTTTGTCCTTAAGAAGGTGGTCCTGGTTCAAGACCCACCGGTGACACATGCTGTTTTTCATAATTTTTTGTTTTTCCTTCCTACACTTAATTTCCCTTTCTCTTCTTGAGTCTATGGATTGATCTTCATGCATCTGTGGCAGTTAGCCTTTCAAACACCACTGATATTGAAAATAAAATCTAAGGTGACATACCAGTTATAGTTTGTCTGTGTTACCCAGAGTGTGATAGCGTCATTTGTGGGTGACACCAAGACACGACAAGTATGTTGTGTGATTCTTGTGAGTGAAGCATGTTTATTTCAGGCATTTGTTTATTCCAAGCCAGTCCGCAATGTACCAAACAGCCAAATAAGATGTTACAGCCCTCATGATTGCG
This sequence comes from Etheostoma cragini, assembly GCF_013103735.1. Lineage (NCBI taxonomy): Eukaryota > Metazoa > Chordata > Actinopteri > Perciformes > Percidae > Etheostoma > Etheostoma cragini. Next base: position 2,295,972 of record NC_048428.1, on the reverse strand, counting down.
GGAGTGAAAAGACCAAAATGACATCCAGATGTTTCCAATTACAGCCCCAGTCTTTGGTTTGTTTGTGTTACTGCAGTAATGTTGTAATCCTCTAAGTCCAAAAGCACACATACACTGATGGCTTTTTGTCTAAATGGCATGAAAGCAATCTCATTCATAAGCTGCAGTAAGTGTTTCCGTAGGTGTCCGTAATAGACGATAATCCCAATTTATAGTTTACGCAGATGCAATGACTCTTGAAAAGCTTACTATGCTAACTCAATCATTTTGGCTGTGTGTGTATACTGTTGGTTTGGGACATGTTTTCATGCCATTAGTCAACTTTGAACAGAGAATAGAATTGCAAGGAGTGCGTGGCTTCTTTGCATTCAAAGAGAACACCCCGGCACATCAGACTGCACTCCAAGAATGCCTTCCTTTCCTCGAGGCCATTCTCCATTATTCATAAAAACTGTAAATACTCTTTTCTTTTAAAGCAAAACATTTTACCAACTTGGTATATTCTGTTCAGGGGCCTCAGAGAATGACAAAATATTATTCAGCGTCCTCATAAGTACTTTACACCAAATGCTTTGCATGCTTGCCTGGTCAGAATGATTTAGAGGTTATCTGACGTATGAAAAACATCCCAAGCCTGATAGTACCAAGACTGGAATTACAACTTCATGTGTTTCTGACTTTTTGTGGAAGCGAATTCTTTAAACCAATCGCAAAGGGCGACGGTAAACGCCAGACGGAGCCCCGGTGCCGCTGCCAATTAGCCTTGGGAACAAACTTGTTTTAATGGAACATGTGCTCATTTGATTGTTTAAATCGTGCAGATAAAAAAACTCAGATTGGACAGGTAGTCTAGCTGGCTGTCTGGATTTACCCTGCAGAGATCTAAGGAGCAGTGGCCCATAGTCCTTAGATTTAACGAATAAAGTGGAAGGTAAAGGACATCTAGCCAAAACGAAGGACATCCTCTCTGGTCTGGTCTGGCTACACCACACATACAATACATTCTGGGATAGCATAAAAAAACTGGGTTGTTTGGATGTCTATAAACCAATCACAATGGTCTTGGGCGGCGCTAGGAAGTTCTGGACGCAGTGACGCTGGTTTTAGAAAATAGTCCAAAAACTCTACATATGATATTAGATTAAGTTAACTGTTCACACAATACAGTAACATGAGCTACTGAAATTAGCTGGACCCATGGTCAAATGTCATTTGCACTCACTGTGAGGACTAACTTATTAAATTCCGCCAGATGTCAATCACTGAGTTTTCTGTTACAAAACTAAAACAACTTTTGACCGTACACATGTTCCACCAAAACAAGGTCCTTCTAGAGGCTATTTTGCAGAGGCACGGTGGCTCCGTTTGGAAGTGCCAGAGACATTCCTTGGCACCGCTGTGGAGGACGGTCTCACAATGCGAGACTATCGGCTGTTATACATCCTGTTTGAAATAATGTAATATAACAAAAATGTTCTGCCTCTTGCCACCGATAATGCACCAATCAAAAACCCAGTAGCAGCACTGAGGAGAAGTCCAGAGGAGAAATTCATGTCCCCTGGAAAACAGTAATGTAGGATGTGCTTAGCAAAACGTCTGTTTTCACTTAGACCTGGAATGCCTCCAGTTTCTGAAACATCTCTGCATTGCTCTCCCATGGGTTAACGTGACCTAAAGAAGCATGCAGTGAACTTAAGGAAGGCGTATCCTTCCAGAGAACAGGGGTTTCCTCTAAAGCTACAAACAGGACGGAGTGTTCTCCGGAAAAGAGAAGAAAAAAGGAAAAAAAGCTTGGCAAGGAGTCAGAACTCTGAAAACCATACGGGGAATGTCCCTGCAAGAACTCCTACGCAGGATCACACCCAGAAAGAATGAAGGGTTGTGTGTGTGTCTGTGTGTGTGTGTCCACACCAGGCATTTGTGACTTGTCTCCGTGTATCTGTATTCAAAGTTCAGCATGGTTTGGTTCAAACTTGTCAACCTTTTAGACATTCCCTGTCATCTTTGAGCTGTTTGCCTGAACACATTTAAAAGCTTCCGACTAATGCAGGGTTCCGACTAATGCAGGGTTAAGTTAAGTTATCAATTGGACAAAAGCATTATGTAAAAGGCGGCTTATATTGCCCACAATTTCAACACTGTCTGCATCCTGGAAGTGCAGACGAAATGTCAGGGGCACAATATTTCAAGGCTATTAACTTGAGTGCTTTTTTATTCAGTCTCATTACTTTTTAAACAGCATAGGAAGTCATGGAAATGTAATATTAATTTTTACATGGCTTTCATTTTCATTCCTATGGAGCAGTTTAAAAAAGAAATGTTTGAATGTGAGAAGCAGGAGGGCCAGCGTACATGTATTATTCTACACCAGTCAAAGTCACATCTGCGCCCGATTTCCGGAGGAAAATCCGAGGTGTTGGGTGTTTGTTAGGTGTGAAGTCATTGTGTATTCTGCAGTAAATGATGTGACAATGGACACAATGTAGGAGTGGATCTGACAGCACGGAGGGAGAGGCAGGAAGAGAACGTGTGCATCAAACCAGGCAGCTATATTTGAGAAAACACTACCTTGGGATGACAATGCATTGAAACACACAGTTCTAGGTATTCACATTCACATGGGAACCCATCAAAACATAAACAATATACTGCACAATTCAACACATATGCATAATAGAGAGTATTAGCTGAATGAGAACGAAAGATAGACTGGCCAAAAAGAGAGAGAGAGAGGCAGAGACGTTTCATTAAATCTTTATTTGGGAATTTATAAAAACTAGATAAGGCCAATTTTGATCTACGAGCGCTCCCTAATTTAGGCCCTAATGAGAATTTTTCAAATGTAGGGAGCCTTATCATTAAAAATGGCTGCAGACCATTCATAGTTTATAGGTTGAGTTAATGATAGCGATGACTCCTAATTGAGCTCTATAGAGCTTCACTATCCGGTGGTCCTTTTCACCGGCACCAGGATCTCTCTCAT
>NC_048428.1:2291854-2292889 GCF_013103735.1 Etheostoma cragini | reverse complement strand
TGCATGCGTGGATATGCTTGAGTGAGTGTTGTGTGTGTGTGTGTGTGTGTGTGTATATAAAAAATCCCCCTCTCACCCATTGTGGGGTGGTATGTGTCATCCTCCAGCTCGGGTCCAGGGAGTTTTATGTGTGTATGTGTGTATATGTATATATAATGTGTGTGTGTAAATACATTATTTATATTAAATCAACTGATTATTCTGCTGTAACATAAGAAGACAGAAAAAGATCTTTGAGAAAAATAGCTCTGCCCGCATTGTATCATCTCTGTTATGATACAGTTACCATGGAGATCTAGTCTCCACATAACTTAAGCATGTCTTTCCTTCTTCATTTGGACTGTTGTTATTCTGCCACTGACCGGTCACTCATCTCCTCAGGGCCTGTTGTTAAGGCAATGCTGTCCACATGTGCACACAGTTACCCCTGGAGCTTATAAATAGACATTACCATAGAAACACGTCATCTGCCTGTTGCTGTATGGCTGCCAACCAGCCAGTACAGTAAACACCAGGTCACCATGGTAGCAGTTGCAGCGGCTGTCAAAACAAGGGAAACAGGATGGGATTCCCTTTCAGCTCGGTGACGGCCGCAGTGTCACGTGGATTCCCATCAACCTCTTCCCTGGCACGGCTTTGGGCTTCCCCCATCTTGCTCAGTTGCGCCAAAGCCCCCCCCCAACCCCGGAACATGTGGCGGCTCCAGTTACCGTGCCACACAGACTTCAGCTAAGGAAAACCACGAAATGGGCTTCTATGGCCGTGTGCCTTCACAGGGCGCGAACAGGTGCAATGGTCGCTGCTCTGAGTTGGAAAATATACTCAATTATTAATGATTTGGGATTTTCAAAGCACAAATCCAACTTCCACAGAGGTGAAATATGGAGAGCTATATATAAAGCTCCCAAGTCAGTTTCTAGCACTCAGACTGGGGGCAGACTTCCAACATGGCAGATGGTGACTGTGAGACAGTCAGTGGAGAGGGAGAGCTGTGTGTGTGTGTGTGTGTGTGTGTGTGTGTGTGTGTGTGTGTGT
>NC_048428.1:2289344-2291754 GCF_013103735.1 Etheostoma cragini | reverse complement strand
ATCTGCTAGCTGCCTGTCCCCAGAACACACTGTAAAAAACATCTCCTCACTATCTGCTAGCTGCCTGTCACCAGAACAAAGTGTAAAAAACATCTATCTGCTAGCTGCCTGTCCCCAGAACACACTGTAAAAAACATCTCCTCACTATCTGCTAGCTGCCTGTCCCTAGAACACACTGTAAAAAACTTCTCACTATCTGCTAGCTGAAAATACTTCGTCAAGAAGCAGTAACATCACCCAACATAGCTTAGAGCACCTATAATAACGATATAATTTTAACAATTTTCTTATTTATGTTTGTTAATAGGTTTAAGTCTTTTTTTACAAGTTTGCCACTAATGCTTACATCTTTCTGCCATGTTTTGCAGGGCAGGTACTGAGCAGTGGGTGCCATTTAGAATTTTTTAATTGTTCAAGAAAGCTGCCTGCAGGAAACTGGGTTGATGACATCAGAATTTGCCAGATGGAAAATAATAATAAGCTAACCATATGCTAAAACAAAGCTCAACATTGAGCGGGACCACAGAGCTGGATGATAATTATCTGTGGGTTTATCACAATCAACCACATCTTTCATACTACAAATATTCATTTGATCCATTGGTAATATAAAATAGAGATTTATGAAGCTTTTGAGTGGTTACCTTCAAATTCCATTCTGCTACATCTTTGCTGTTAATAAGGGCCTGTTGTGGTGATTTTTCACTTTTTAGTTTTACCCTGTAAGCTTTTTTTTCCACATTGCTCATCACTTTTATGAGCCTGTCCACCACTGCATTTACATAAAAAGAAAATGCTAAAGCTGTTAAGAATCTGTGAGTTTTTATTTATTAATATGGCATTACGTTATCCCTTCCACCTATAGTGCTCAGAATTAGATTTTCTCCCGAATTTGACAGGTGAGATCTGCAGATCCTCAGCTGTACGTCGCTCCTACAGCAGGTCTTTCTGCTGCCGCCACATTCCTGTCAAATGGGGCCCTCCGGCTTCTGACAGCAACTTCCAGATTCCCGGGACGCTTCTTCAGGCAAAACAGCAAGAGAGAGAGACACAGAGCAAGTGAAATGTACAGTGAGTGCGCTTAAAATAAACTCCAACAATGTTCTTCTATTACTTGCAACAAGGAGCTCTAACCATAAGCATTGGCCCAGCCTTCCTGTGCTGTAATATCAGTAAGTCCTTATTAAGTCAATGAGGTCTCTGTTGTTTGGCAGGCGTCAAAAACAAATGACGGTTGAAGCGCCTTCTGCGTTTTGAAACTCATTTCCTGCCGTGTGTACATGAGGGGAAGAGAAATGTTATTGAAGTTACCATGGTGATTCAATTTCAGTAACCGTACACACTTCCCTCCCCCTCTCTCCCCCTCATTTCCTCACCAGAACAAAAAAAGCAAATATTTCTGAGAGGAATTCCCTCGGTTGCAGGCGCTGCGGCGGCTTTCACCAACTGATCTGAGCGCGGTTTGGGTGAGTGTGTTTCCCACTGGGGATCCCTACTCACATATGCATCCTTGCGGATCGGCTGAGCAGAGAAGTCACACCAAACAATGTTAATTTCTGGAATTTTTAAGTATTTTGCTAACATATTCCGACTAGAAATCAGACTTTGGAAGAAAAGGCATTATATGAGAAGTATTAAATATACCGCCCTGCCATGTCGAAATGTCACTTTTGCAGATGCTATCCATCCCATCAGGAAGCTTCGGGTGACTTTGGGTGTTTTTGTTTGAAGTTCACACAGGAAGGCTATTTGTGCCTCCATCTCCTCCCCCATCTCAACAGGATCCACTGAAGTTTTCTTTTCCTCCCCAAAATAGAAATGCTAGTAACAGAGGCACATGTTTATTATTCCACTAACGAATGATGGGCAACGGGGCAACTCCGTATTGACATCTAACAATGTGATAACGGCAATTTGGCTCTCCCTCGTCACTCGGAATTGTCTTGGGGGAAGCAGTAGCCGTGAGACGAGCAGCGCTGAATGTGAGAGCTTGTTAGAAGGCTGTTTGAATATCGTTTCTTCTCTCTTCCATCCATGAAATGCTCGGTAGGACTATGAACCAAGCAGACACACACACACACACACACAAAGAAAGACAGACATACACACAAACACACATGCACACGCCCGCACGCACCCGCATACACAGACAGACAGACAAACACACACACAAAGACGGACAGACACACGATCTCAGGCACATACACGCATGCACGCACACATACACAGACACATATAGACACACAAACACATGCACATACATGTATGCACACACACACATAAACAGACAGACAGACAAACACACACACACAAAGACGGACAGACACACGATCTCACGCACATACACGCATGCACGCACACATACACAGACACATATAGACACACAAACACATGCACATACACGTATGCA
>NC_048428.1:2233518-2289244 GCF_013103735.1 Etheostoma cragini | reverse complement strand
CTGGGGACAGGCAGCTAGCAGATAGTGAGGAGATGTTCTTTACAGTGTGTTCTGGGGACAGGCAGCTAGCAGATAGTGCGGAGATGTTTTTTTTACAGTGTGTTCTGGGGACAGGCAGCTAGCAGATAATGAGATGTTTGCTATATGAGACAAAAAATACCGCCTAAAACAAGCGTGACATTGCTTAGAGCATCTTTAAGGGTGTCACGATTTCTAAGTCACAATTTTGAATTTTGAATTAAAAGATGGAATAGTCAATACTGCCATGCCCCCACGTCCCGTCCATGCAGCCACCCAAGCCTTCAGGAACAGCACCATGTCTTAATGTCAGTGGAACCGCACCCCTCTGGCCCAGAAAGACCTTTATGGGGGACATGAACTTAGCAGCCGGAATACTAAAAGGTCCTTGTTTAAACGTCACGTTTTTAACATTTTTAACTTTCAATAGCAGCCGAATCCAGAGTTATTAAACTAGGCATGATGAACGTGACCCACGTCGCCTTTCACGCCCCTGTTTTATGTTCTGCCAGTCAAAGATAACACGGCAGGAGACCCAGCGACAGAACTTGAGCCCCCTCCTCTTTCACTGAAGTCGCCAGTGTTGAAATATTTTTAATTTCCAATGAGTTATGTTGACAACGTTCGCATTTTCAACAAAAAAGCCACAGTTTGTAAGCTCTGCTATGTGCGTGTACCATAGTCTATGTGTTTAACCTTCGCATTAGCCTAGCAGCTATAGATTTTCCTTCTGCTTATAGCTTTATCCCAACAAAAGCGCACGGTTGATATTCAGCCGGCATGCACGTTTTACAGCCTCAACAGAGCAGCTATTAAATGTTATATATGTTACATTATGTTGTTAATATATGCTTTAAATGTGGCAATGCAGTGTGGTACATTGCGACCAAAGGTCAGATATTACATTGCATTAATGTCTAGTCTAAAAATGGCAAAGCGACCTGTGCTTTAACCCTTGTGTGTCCTCACACTTATTTAATTTTTTTGCCCGTTTTTGACATTTTACAGTTTCAACACATTTTTGACACCACCTTACTACCACTAGCTTTACACTACTCCAATCCATGGTCAATAATCCTCATTTAAATAGAATCATACCTAATATTTGAGCTACTAAAGCAGAAATTATAAATTATTTTGACTAGTAGTTAAGATCAGAGGAACGTATGTTGAGTTTGGTCAGGATGATGATTTGAAACCATTTTTAACTTACACCCGAAATTGAATGAAAGTGATAGTATTTGCAAAGAGCGTTGCATGGAATCCATCCTTTTTTGTGGTAAAAGGGGTCAAATTCGATCCAAGGACAACAGGAGGGTTACTAAAAAGAAATGTAAGAATCGAGAACGGAATTGAACTGTGACCTTCAAATCTAAAATGGAATGGAATCGAGGATTTGAAAAATCGTGACGCCCCTAATCGTTATCATGTCAGTGTCAAGCTACCGTGTTCCTCTGCCCCCGGGTGACCAAAAAACACTTAATGCAACTTTAGGGACATGACATGTGTTTTGTTTTTTTGTGCATGAGGCCTTCATATGGTGCATTGGAAGCAAGCCAAAAGCAAGAACATGCCATCACACATGTCAGCCTGACTTCCGTCAGTTTTTGCACAGTTGCGGTGTTTCTATAAAACATGGTGGCGACAGCAGGCTGCTGTAAATGACATGCTTGTCTGAGGCGCTCCACTGTGCAACACCTTCAGGATTTCTCATAATGGTCAGCTCCCCATATCCCCAGCATCCATGTGCCTCTGGACAGTTAGGTCTGAAGATACCTGACACCATATGTTTCCCTGTGCAGTAATGACTGCTCCTAGCGCGGCTTTTATGGCAGCCGGCCTCTGGAGGCTCAGCGATCAGGCCCATGTACAGGCCTCAATTACAGCTGCTAGGAAGGAGTCTTCCTTGCTTACCAGAAGCTGCTTTTACACCATTAATCCTGTGAGACCTAAGGTATTTTTGACAACTTATATTCCACCTGGTTTTATTCCCTACACAAGCTTGTATAACGTTAACCCCGTTGTGCACAGTCGAGCTGCAAACATCCTCTTTTTTTTCAGGACAGACTGGTTGATATAGAATATTTGTGTGGTAGTGTAAAAAAAAAAATTCACACACGCACACATACACACACACACAGCAATGCTACAGAAACAGCTGTCTTGGGAGTCAAACAGTGAAAAAATGAACCTAACCTATACAGTGGACAAACTATTGTTAATAACCATTTACATTTCTTCACAATACATCCACAATGCAATAGTTTCCCAGAGCATCATAGAAAACTTAATAAAGTGTACATTATCATTATTATTATTATTAAATGGCACTTAGCATCAAACAATAGCAGTAATAAGCAACTAAACATTCATGAATTATGGACACTATAGTGTATTAACCTTGGATGTAACAGTTTGGATTTAGTTCACAAAGACCCCGTAAAAAACACTGGATTTCCAAAAGTGTTAGCTTTTACCTGCAGAAAGCTGTTTGTTTCTACTCATTGTGGTTCTAACATGTGTTAGTATTTAATGCATGTTGTATCCTAGTATTTCATTTACATTTATATTCTGTGCCGTGTGACTGATTTTGCTCTTGTAAAACTATAATTGCCCATTTTATTGGGATCAATAAATATCCATCTATCTATCTATCTATAAAATGATTAGGTTGTGAATCAGATATGCAGTTTTATGTTGTATACGACAAACTTGGGCTCAGAGGGTTAACACCTCTCTGGTGCTGCACTGTATTTTCAAGTTGTCTCGCGATATTAAAAAATAAAGATGCAGACTGCAATTTGAATTTTCCAATGAAATCCTTGAGGGGCACTGAGAAGAAAGGGTGAAATCCTGCTTCTGTTTATGGCAGGAAGAAATGAGCAGTAGAGTGAAGTCAGAGAGCAAGGGCGAGAAAACTCAGAGAAGCAGAATCAGGAGATGAAGACAGAGAGAGAGCGAGAGAGAGAGAGAGAGAGAGAGAGAAAACTAGGAAGACCAAAGGCATGTGGAGTTCACCATCACTTTGCTTGGCTGCACTGTGATTAAAGAGAAGAGACCCCGGAGAGAGAGGCGGCTCCAGGCCTGCCCAGTCAGTTCTCTCGCTCCCTTGATCTCCTGCGTGTCGCCCACAGAAACATCCAGCCCAGCCTTCAGGAAGGGCTCCCATTTATTGCGCCGGGTCCCCCATTGGCCCCAAAGAATCTGCAAAGCAAGCACAGATTGTCACGTCAGGAGCTCTTCTCAATTTAGAGGAAGGAGGTCCGCCTTGGATGAGCTGCTGCGTGCATCCTGAAGAGGGGTTTTTGATGTTTTAATGAAGATATCTCCTGCATTTCTGAAAGCGTCTGGTTACACATGATCGTGTCAACCTCCGAGATAAGTTAAAAAGAGAAGTTTTCGGCAAGTGATTTTCCAGAAAGTCTCTGCAAAAATAAAAAGGCAGGAAACTTAAAATAGGCCCATTCTAAACCTCCATTAATCCCCCCAGGAGGCTCTATCCTCATCTGATTGAAGCGCATATTCTTTTAGAAAAGAAATGATAATCAGAACCCTGCAAACTGGGAGCCAAGGAAGAAGAGATAGTGAAGCAAATGTCACTCTCAATCTTAATTATTTTTGCCATTTAGGGGGGGGCTGATCATTCTGGGATGGGCCCAGTCCCCCCCCCCCTTGACCTTTTTTCTCCTGGTCACTCCCTGTCTGACAAGGAAGGAAAGCGCCTGAGGGGGGTGAGGGAAGAAAGGCCGTGACATTACACACATTCATAAGGCGCTGCAGCCGGGATAATTACACCGATACTCACTTAACATGCATTGCAGGAAAGCCTATCGTTTATCAGCCGCATGACCTCTAGCAAAGGATCTTTTCCTCTGATCTGTCTAATTATTCAGTTTTTTTCCCTTCGTCTCTTCCCATCCGCCATTATTAGCAAACGGAAAAAAATATTTTGTGTGTGTAATCCAATACAATTCAAAGTTGTAAACATCTCAGCTGGCTGGGAGGGGGGATTTCGGAAGTGATTCGCTGATGTTTTTGTGCAAAATTTAAATTAATTCCAGTTGGCCCATAGCTATTTTGTATTATTTCTTCTTCTACTAAAAATTCACTTGCGCTTCTTTTCAGTTCGCATGCCTGTGGCCAACTGAAGCTCTGTGAAGTCAGTCTGTGAATCCTCCGTAATCTGGTTATGATATCTTGTCCCACACATGGAGAAGCAGCTGTCCAAACAACTGGTTGTATTTAATGACTGTTTATGCAGAAAAGTGAATGGAGCACAGTGTTGACTAAGAATGGTTTAAATTAGGGTTCCTTTCATTTTAAATGTTGATGATTGTTGGCAGGGGTCTTCAACATTCTTTAACCCAAGGACCCCTTAACTGAAAGGGAGACGGACCAGAAACCCTCTACTATATGTTTTATAAAATCATCGTTTTATTGCATACATAAACTGTTAAATTAATAATTGTTGGCATGATTTCATAAATCATGTTTTAATGGTAAACATACATAGCAAATCCTAAGGATTAATTCCATCTGTGGATGGCTACCTCAGTGACTACATTACCCATAGGCCAGTAAGACTATCATTAACGTTGTTTTGTTTGACAAATAGGTTGCTTTGTTTTTGCTTATGACATGTTGCATTCATGGACGCCCAGATAGCCCAGTTGGCGGAGCGGGTGCGCATATGTAGAGGTTTACTCCTTGATGCACCGGGCCTGGGTTTGACTCCAATCTGTCATTCCCCCTCTATCTCCCATTTCATGTCTTCATCTTTCCTTTCAATGTCGGTTTCAATAAAGGTCGAAAATGCCCAAAAAATTATCAAAAAAAAAAAGTTGGATTCATGTAAAGAAGAAATGTACAATAATGTGGTGCCCCCCTCCCCTGCAGTAACGTTGAGGACCCCCTAGGGGTCCAGGACCCCTGTTGAAGATCTCTGCTTTGAAGCTTTCTGTGTCAGTTTACAGTTGTCATTGATTCCTTTTAAGCCCGGTAGTACTGTGCAGTGTGAGATCATTTAGTGCAAATACTGAAACAAATCGAAGAGTTCACAGCAGCTCTGTGAGACTGTACTTAAAAACAGCTGCTCTTTGAGATAAATGCTAAGTCAGAAAGCTAACATGTTCACACTGACAATGCTGCCACTCCCCAATGTGAGTTGAGTGCAGATTTGAGTTGCGCATGCATCACTTTGCGACAAGTAGCATACAAGATGCAAACGAGAGATTTATGTACAGTCAATACAGTAAAAATGGACCTACTTAACGAAGTTGGTTCACTGCTGGCTACAAGTTAGCATCAAGCACAACAAAGGCTGTCAGTTAAATGTTGTTTTGAGCTTACGTTAGCATAGCAACAACCATAGATAGCTAAAACGTTTTTTTGAAATGACTGCTAGCTTAGCTACAAGCTAGCAATCAAACACAACAAAGGCTGTCAGTCAAATGGCGTTTTGAGCTAACGTTAGCAATCAAATAATCATAGATAGGTAACTTCTTTGTCATACACTTCTTCTTGGTCATAAACCAAAGAAATGGGCATTTTTTATTGATTTTTATACACATACAACAGAAAAAAAATTCCACCACAAACAGACACTGCAACATATAAACATTAAATTGGAAGAATAGAAACCTATATAAATACCATTCCTCACAAAATATTCAAGGAAATAAATATAAGCAAAAATTTAACCATTTGAAGACAACCAAGTGAAAGTCTCTGTAGGAGGGTATGCTGACAAAGTGACATTTTGACATTTGTTGGTGCTAAATAAAAGGTTAGAAAGTTCTTACAGTTCAACATCTGGGGACCCTGAATGTATTCACAAAATTTCAAACCAACCTTTCTAGCAGCTGTTAAGACATTATACACAAAATGTCACAAGGCACAAGAGGGAAGGTCTAGAGACCACAACATTAGGTCTCATCCTCTGGGCAACGTGAATATACACATGGCCAACCATTCAAATGTAGTTGAGATATTTCTGTTTAGACCAAAGGGGTGGCTTGACAGACATTGCCATCCACAGTGCTAAAAACATTTAGAGCATCCATTGCAACCCCCTTACTGCAACAAAACTAGAATTGCAATCATAACTTTGAAAACATGGTGAACAAATGTACCTTTACTGACGTTAAGATGTTTCACATTCTTGGCAGGAACACAGAGTACATGCAGTGGAGAGTGCCAGGAAACAGCCTAACAGCGTGAAAGGGAAAGCTGTATGTATGTAATATAGTACGTACCATAAACCTGCAGCTGATATTTCTGGGTCACTTATCTGCAGGGAGCTATTTGCACTGTTCTAACCTGTCAGCTTATTATGTAACATACTGGCCTACTTTACCCTATACACTGTCTGTAATTTTACACTCGGCCTGTGCATTCCATGGGTTACCTTTGGATGCAGGTGAAACTGACAGGATTTGAAGTTAGAATTTCTCAGTAAAAAGTGCTCAGGGTGCGGCTAAAACGGCATGAAGAAAAGGCGAGCTAACAGTGTTAGAGCCTTACTCATTCCATTTTCAGCCTGTACATATTCCACTTTTATTCCATCCATGGCCTGACAGCTTTTGCTGTATTTTTTTTTAACCACTCAATAGAGCGGCTTATGTAGACAGGCAGCTGGTTGACAAGAAGGACACAAAGAAGAGCTCAAGCGAAAGCCAAGAAAGCATCAAAAGTCTTCCAGAGAAGCGTGACTGTAGACACTCTTCATCTTTTTACCAACAGGCCTCACTGCAGATCATGTAGCTGCTTTGAAAGAGGTTAAAGGACCATACCAGTGGTTTGGCATGATTTAGTGCAAATCACAAATACTATGGATTAAAGCTAACCATGCTAGTGGGGAATATAAATCAATTGGGGGAATTTGATTGATATTTTTCAAGTTACATTACTGATTCAGTATGATCTAGCAGAGTTCAGATCTTAATCGACATTACCGTGCAACAGTTATAATCAAACAATCAACAAATAATCAACAGGAACTGGGATGTTGCCAGGGAGAGAGTGAGTATTTTCCTGTACTTTGTCAATGGTTGTGGTAGATCTACAAATCATGCTGCAGTTGCTATGCACAAGTTCCTGTTTGTGGTCTGACCACAAGTGTGTTGACTGATTACTTTTGATACTGAAGAAAAAGTTATAATTTATGAGGTCCGATATGAAACTTTAAGGAGCTAGTTCCCAACATACGTATGAAGGTAGGTAGGTAAGGTGCAGGGGTGGAGGTCGGGTGGATGGATGGATAGGTCAAACAAACGCAGGACTTTCACCCAGGTGGAAGCTGTTCTTTTAACGTGTGCAAGTTGTCAATGTTGACATTTGGTACATAATTTACTCACTAATGCCATTTATGTTAAGCAGACTCACATATTTTACCCAAACCACAATCTTTTCCTAAACCTACTGTATATACACGATGTTTCACTTTGGGGATTATTCCGTTGTCGCCAGAAATTCCGCCAGATGTCCCTCTTGTCTGTTACCTTCTGCTTTCTTTGGGTTGTAATTTTAACCTCTAGTCAATTTCTGAGGACTATGGTTTACTGGTTCTCAGATCTCTGCAGGGTATATCCAGACAGATAGCTAGACTGTCTGTCCAATCTGAGGACTATGGTTACCTGGTCCTCAGATCTCTGCAGGGTAAATCCAGACAGCTGGCCAGACTGTCTGTCCAATCAGAGTTTTCTGTTGACTACTACAACTACCTTTGAACGTACACATGCTCCACCAAAACAAGTTCCTTCCAGAGGCTATTTTGCAGAGGCACCGTGGCTCTGTCCGGCGCTTAGACTGTGATTGGTTTAAAGAAATGCCAATAAACCAGAGTATATTTTTCGCCCATCCCAGAATGCTGTGTGGACTGACAATGCAAGACTATCCTTAACACAACCAAGTAGTTCTGTGGACTAAACAGGTTTGCATGAAAAATTGTGCCTAACTTTTTGTGAGATATACAAATTGTATGAGGGTTACGTTGAGTAAGTAACTATTAGCCAATATAGTTACTTACCTAATACATGTCAGTTTACTTTCCTTTTTATTTGTCCACTATCTTTGGGACTGGTTAATTCATGGGAAAATTAACACCCTGGTAGCTTGAAGTTGGTCAGTGTTAAGAGAATTACCATTGGACCTTGGAAGAACCCCTCCTAAATAATTAATGGAAGAGGAACAGAGAGTTTTGCATGACCCTAATGCAAAGGTTACCTCACTATGGGAGTTTCCCATAAAAGACTTAAGATACAACACTAAGGCGCAAAATACATTTTAGCCTGTAGCCCCGGGGAAGCCATTAAACACATTCTGGCACATGGATATTTAAAAAGTGAAAAATCACCCCAGCTCAGAGACGTCAGAAAGAGGGAGAGCCTCTGTCATGATTGTTATATCCATCTGTAACTTGGCCTTATGCAGCAAGATGGATTCACCATTTTTTTGTGTCCAAGATACTAATTGATTAGAAAAGATGAACGTGTGAGTGCAGAGAGCTGGGAAATGAAATCAAAAGTGTGGATGACGGAGGGGGTGAAAAAAAGAGTAAATATTTGCAGCTCTCTATAAATCACGAGACTTGAACCGTGCAGAAATAGCCATCAATCACAGCGGTCAAAGGCCTTGTTGGGGTTGAAAGGTCAAAGGTCTGAGTTATGTTAGAAGGTCTCTCCACTCCCGGGGGACAGATTTGACAAGTCCACGAGTGAGACGAGACGAGGGTGAGCCATCGCTTTTGTCTGGCAGAACTCGACCCATGCATTTCCAGTTTGTTGTTATTGACGATATAGGCCTACCCTAAAAAAAAAAAGAGAGCGCCAATGGCCCGGGCGTAACCCTTCAACTGTTCTCAATTCTTCATCCTGACTGATAGCTTTCCTCAACACATCAAGTCTTTTAATCCACAATCACTGTATTGCCTCACGTATATGTCAAAGTGAGAAAGTTGCGCTTTGGCACTTTCCTGGTTCTTCACAGCTTCTTGGTCAATATTTCTCATCAGGTTGGGGGGGGAGACGAATGGCCTCCAGAACGTTGACCCAGTCGGGGTTATTGGCAAGAGGAGACCATCAAAAGAAAGTCCCTGAAGTTCAATTTCTGTCTCAATCAGCCAATGAAAATATCCCCATTACTGCCACTTAATTAGATCATTACTACATTCCTAGAAGCACTCCCCCCCCCCCCCCCCCCCCCCCCCCCTCTCCCCAATTGATGTCCTTGTGTAATGATTGAAATGATCTAGCAGGCATTTGGAAAATTTACAAAATTTTTAAATTATACAAACCATGTTAACATGAGCTTGGGAAGGGTGTAAAGGGTGCCGCAAAGAGTGATTTAAAAATTAATGAGCTGTTAAATTTTAATTCCAAATGTGATCTTAATCTCCCCGTGAAGCGCTATCTCGGAGTGTAACATGGCGTGAACGAAGCGCAAAATAGCACCCGTGCAGTAGATGAAGCAAAAGCAACGTGACAAAATTCACATGAAGCTACCCAGGAAAATAAGAGCCAGAGGTTTTAATGAATGCCGTTCACATCCCCCCCTTTTCTTCTACATGAGAATCTCTGGAGAAGCGGCCTTGAGTTCTGATGTGTGATGATACTGTAACCACATCAGAGAGAGCTCCCTTTAAGGATTCCTCCCTGTGTCAGTAGCCTCCTCCGCAGAGCCAACAGTCTGGGGGGATACAGGGCAGGTTGTGCTCAATCAGCATTTCAAAGCCGCTCCACTGTCAATTATCCCAGGCTGCGTTACCTCCAGTCGGCGCACAGGTCAATGTGTGCAACGTCTGAGGATGACATCACCCTCGCCGGGAGTCCGTGCTCGACACGGGTGGAGAAAGAAAGCAACACGAGGAGTGCTTGATTTCTACATCTTGCATTTTCAATTTCTCTGATCGCCTTGCTGCAAAACTCCTCAACACTGTCTGTTTACCATAAAGAAGAGAAGAAGAACCCATCTTGGGTTGCGATGGTCACCCTGGGAGGCATTCATGTGTAGAATACAATTTAAAATTCCATCACTCAGCGTGAAGCTATTTTTTTTAATATCTTTTCCATTAGCTCCAGATGTCATATGAATACCATAAAATTGTTTTGCATTTGTTATGCACACAGAGGGGACAATCTGTGTGCTTTACTGGCAGACTGTAGCATAATTCACTACTCACCCCATTGACTACTGAATATGAAACATGCGTTCAGTATCAAGCCACTTCTGTCACTGGGCCAGTGGAGTGTAGCTGGCACGGCTGAGTTTTCTCGGGACTTGTAAAGAGGCAGACTTTATGGTTTCAAACAGAGATATTAAGGCAGTAGATCTCGTACAGTATATTACAGTCGAGGGAGTGGTACGACTGCTTGGTAATTTCCCACAGCTTTCAACAGCTTCTGGACACACTCTCTTATTCTATAAGTCTGCTGAATGGCCGCTTCAGATTTGGGTGGACTCCAACAATATTTAGCTCATTAAAAGTCAGTGCACTAGCAAGGACCATGCCACAACATTATGTTTAAGGATTTAATGAATTCTTGATTATGTGGAATGAGACCATAGGAATAGATAGGGGTCGAGATTGCAATGGGGATGTCGTCTGCTTGGTTCTGTTGGACTTTACAGAGGTGTAGAGTGTTGTGTTAATCTGCTGCTGTGCAGTGGTTTGTGCATTCTGCTCTTTTACACTCACATAGTACTCAAACTTGACTTCCCGTAAATCTATTTCATCATCTTACCAGTACTTGTAGAAACATGCCAAGACCAACTCAGCCCTGCGCATTTGTTCAACACAGATATTTTTGGTCTGAACGCCCACTTAGTTAGAATCTTCTCCCCACTGAACATTTCTCTTAAAGGTGTATTCATTGATTCATCATCCATCTTTGTTTTTGTTGCTGGTATGTTTTTTGCTTTATACTGTAACCGATTCCTCCTTCTACCAGCATCTGAAGATATTTAAGTTAAACCTTCGGTTCAAATGATGAAATTCACATAAGCTCTTTTAAAATCTCCTCGTAATACGAAATAAAAGATCTCACTGACACATGGTACCATTTATTTAGCATAAATCTTGCTAAGCCCCTAAATGTGCAGCCAAACTTCAGAATTACACCGCAACAACCCCATGATATATGGATCACAAACTGTATTTACCATCTAAATTGCTTCTCCACAATGCCAAGATGATGACAAAGATTAATCGGCTAAAGAGCTAAATCCCCCACCTTCAATATGGTGCCACATCTCAGGCCACACATTTCCAACTTAAAGGCAACATTTGTATTCCTGAGGAGAATCTTCTCTTGTCTGCTTTATGATATTACCGCCAGGAGACTGCGAGCAGGGGCCTCGTCTCCATGTGTGGGCTCCAATTCGACCATCATCCATTTCCCCCACTATCTTTTTATCATTACACAGTCTAATAAATGTGCTGTGTGCTCTGTGATGCTGCATCATACATCAGACAAAATGACCTGGGTCAGTGCATCGCCAACCACCAAGGTTACCCTCTGTTCCTCTCACTTTCCCCCGCAGTTACCAAGAGAAGGATACTATTTTTCATCTTTTGTCAGTTGGAAATATTCTCTAACAAAGTAATAACCTCTTCCACGTCCCCTTTGAATGTCTAACAATGTGTCTTCTAAGGGAAATGACAAAGGTGTACAAGCCGCAGGGGTTGCGTCGTGGTTGTTTTGATCCGGCAGGTCGCCATTGACAAGTGCACTTCAATCGAAGCAGCAGGTTGTTCTTCCCACTGTGGCTGCTCTATACCGGGTTTTGAGAGGATTCTTTAGTCAAACCCACATCAAACCCAAACAGCATAATATCACAGTTTTGCGGTGCTTGGATGTGTGTGTGAGCGTCAAGGTATCTGTGTTGAGGTGTGCTGTGCAACCTGCACGCTCTCCTGCAGATGGAGGATTAAAGAACTTTCAAACTGGAGGCCAGCCAGTACATTTTGGTTTACCATACTGCCTTGGCAGAACACACACACACACACTCGCAGAAACACAGACAGTTGGTCATTTCTGTATGAGATGATTTTTCATCACATGCGATCTGGGATTGGCAGCACACGTCTGTCTGTCTCCCAGCAATCACTCATCTGAGACAAGGATATCAGCAGTGCCCCCAGAAACTCAACGCATTGATTGGAGCCAGATTGGAACAAGACCTACAAATCAAAGGGACATGCTCGGCTACATTGTTGAGGCGAAGCGAGCCTATCATAGCCCTGGATTAACTATCCCAGACGGCGGCCGCAATGAAAGACCTCCCTATCTTTGTCTTTAGAAATAAAAAAAGTTACATGACAAAGTCCAGCACATACCCACTGCCAGACACTCTCTGCACGTACAATGGCACCACAGAGATGGAGTGTCTAGCAGAGAAGACTGCTTAATGTATGGACCGCTTTGAGATATGTGCACTTTCTCTTTTTTAATCTGCCAGACATGCTGCTGGTGACGGGAATGAATAGCCTGTATGTGTGCTTGTGTGTGTGTGTGTGTGTGTGTGTGTGTTAAAAGGTGGGGGTGCATCACTCCTCATCCCTCAAGGGAAAGGGTTATGACTGTGGCACTAATTATAAACAACTTGAGCAGATGAAAGAAAAAGATGTATTCATTTGCGTCCAAGGAGGCGAAGGTTGACCAGTACACCAGCGGCCTTTCAACAACTGTCTTCTGTGTCTCTCCGACTGATGCAACATGATGTCTCCCACAACCTATAAATGTACAAACCCGGGTTTAAGAGTGGCCTTGTTAACTTTTATAGGTGCGTGTAAGATCACGTCCAATAAATTACAATAAACGGAGTTAGCATCAGCTGCAAGAGCCTAACATGGAGAGATGGCACCTATTTGATTTTTCCATGAAAAAAGCTGGGCAAGGAAAGGCCGAGGCTGTAATGTGACTCGGATAAAAAGACCAATAATCTAACGAATAAATACAAAATGAAGATATACGTATCTAAATATGTAGTAAAATGTCAATTGTCCCTCCTGTTTTTGTAAGAAAATGTAAACTATGATGATAATCCAGCCATTTAGCACGTCTTTTAAAAGAGGATGAATTCGTTTTTTTGTGAAAACATCTAAGCCTCAAGCCTCTGGGTGGATGTTTTTCATGGCAATGGTTGACTGACATTTCAAAGCCTACGTTGCTGGCAAACTCACTGTATTCTATGTTGTTCTACTAACTGGAGAACACCGCACTGTATAGCCCCTTGTTTTGCAACCACTGTGCCGCAGCATGTCTAATCAGATGTGCCTAGGGAAATTGTCCAATTCAGCATATTTTGGTTCAGAAAATGTATCTCAAGTTGCGCCAAAGAATTGAGTTGAGCTCTCGGTGGTGGGCAAAACATCGAATCAAATGCTCTTTCGTACCTGTAACTAACTTTATGATTGCTGACCTTATTGATAAAAGATCAAGATGCATACTTTATTGATCCTGCAAGGGGAAATCACATTTGTTTACATTGATTTATGTAGATAGAATTAGAGATGCAGGTAGAGATATAGAACAGGTGACAATGCTAACAAAAACAAAATACATATTTGAAGAGGAAAATACCGACCCTTGACATAATACTGACCAAAGTCCTTCCAGACCTAACCCTAATGAAGAGCCCACAAAACTAAAGAACAAAAGAAAGCAAAAACAGTGAGCTCAAGGCATTTAGATTTTTCATTTTGATCTTCCATTACTGGGGTCCTGCATCAACAACTCCATTGGGCTTAGTGTGTACTATTTGTTAGCATTTTGTGTATTTGCGTGATCATACTGAGAAACAGGTGATTTTGATGAGGACCACTGAGGTGTCTGACAGAGATCTTAAAGCTCGCAAGCTAACTAGTAGCTAAACTTGTGGCCAGTCAAAAAAGCACACTGAAATGCCCATATTATGAAAAAAATAACATTTTTCTGGGAAACTATTCATGATGTTTTGAGTGAGATCCTGTTTCTGAATGTCCTCTGTCTTAAGTCTCCGGTTGAGCTGTTGAACATCTGCACGGCTTTCTACGTCACTAGCCGAGAGGAGGTGGCTAACCGTAGCATGCTAGTGCTAGCATACTAGCTTGTTCTCAATGGCAAAACAGCCACTAGTTCACTAGAATCTCCAAAAGAACTACTTCCTGTCCCTGTTCTGCAGGAATTTACCATTTCAAAAGTGTGCCATGTGACAAAAAAGGGTAAAAATCATTGATATAGCCCACAAACACTAGTACAAGCATTTTTTCCTAGTTACCACTGCAACAACTCAGTCTCAGTTATTTCAGGTAATGCACCTATCAAATTGCAGCATTCAGCCATCTACAGCATGAACCAAAAATTCATTCCTCCTGTCGAACACTAATGCAGAGAACGTTATAAAAAAAAAAAAAACTTTTCTGGTCATTCCAATTTTTGGACCAAGACCAAATCAGTAAAACATATCACAAGGAATTCATTTACAGATCTCCCTGTCTTTCTTTTTTTCATTTCTTTTCACAGATCTCAGTTCTACTTTAATTGACTTCCATTTTTCATTGTCTCCAGGACCCTCTATCTTTGTCATGATCATGATGTAAAACCCCTGCCATACATCACTATTCCACTATTGCGTTTGTGTGGCATTCCCATGTGTGAGGATAAAATGGGCAAAGATCTGTGATAAATTCCATCCTGTCAAGTGTTGATTTACAGGTCAGGTCCATGCATCTGTGGGTAAATTTGTGCATGAGCACATGTGCCGGAGTGTTAAGTGTGTGAAAATGCCTGTGGTCATTTTTCATCTCTTAGATTAGTTTGTGTCTCTGTGTGTGTGTGTGTGTGTATGTGTGTGTTACAGCCTGCATGCTGGAGCGTGAGAATACTTCCTCCTGGTTTGGTTACCTTCAATCTTTGATTGCCATGCAGAAGTTTTCCAAATTCTCTAACGGTTGAGTGATTTAGTGTTATTATTTGCCTGCTATGTTCTGTATGTCTGCAGGGCTAACTGCCACCAAGTGTTAATTTCTTAATTATGGAGATAAGAAAATGGTCAGAAACTGAATCGGCATTGATTAATGCAAAGTCTGAAAATACTTTTCTCTCTCTCTCATTGGAATTCAGTTTTAGTTCCCACTTCGTCCAACACACTCAACCCCATCCACACATTTAAACTTGTTGTTTTAACCTCAGATCTCTATCTCTACATCTCTTTTTGTCTTTTGTCTCTGGCCATTAACATTCAATTGGAAGTGCACGAATTGTAACCGTAGATTCATCATGTTCTTTTTCTTCTCCCGTTCTCCTCCCTCATGAATTATGGAGCACCTCCTCCGGTACATTTAGTGTGAGCCGCTAGTAAATTAAATGCAGTGTGCCGCCATGCCACACAGGAGCAAACGGGCCCAGCAGAGATATATTGGCCTGCGCTGTTGTGGCCAAAACATGTATATACCCCCCAGTGTTTCCAAGCAACACAACCTACCAAAAAAGCTACAAGAAGGCATTTATATCTAAAAACATAATTACTTCCCATTTTTTATCTATAAATTGCTCACAGTTAAAAAAAGAAATTTAAATAAAAAAGCAGTTCAGATGACTGCCAAGTATGTCTATTCAAAATGACTGATCATAAAGTCATTTAGGAGCGACGTAAGCATGATATTAGTGAAATTATTCAATACATGCCATTATGTAACTAAAGTATTAGACCACAAGGCAAAAGAGAAGTTATGACTGACTCTTAAATGCTGCGTTTCAGACATGGTGCACAGCCTTCACTCTGCTCCATATTTCTCTCCTGAAGCAGGGATGAATGGGGGTGGCCGTCCCCTTTTTGCCCCCTGATTTATAGTGCTATGGTAGTAAAATGGCAGACTAGGATAACATGGGTGGTAATAAATGGCTATAAGACAGCGACTAGCAGCTGTTAATGCTGCTGCCATTAGACTGAAAAATGAAGGGTGCCAGTGACTTCGTCAGATTTATACATTTTCTCTATGCCATGCATTAGTGCATGTCATGCTAAAGTGGCAATCCATATCTGACCATTAAACGTCCGCTGTGCAATTTGGCTGCATCCAAAACATGTAGGAATTTTTGAATAAGCCAGGCCTATATTATCAAGCATCTGGAAATCACTCCTTGGAAGAACTCAAAATCCTGCTTCCTTGTAACGTGATTACTTTTTTTCAGTCACAAGGAATTCAGGGTGCAAACTGCAGGGGAGCTAGGGGGAGCTTGGCTCCCCTTAGCCTCCTCAGAAAATGTGATTTGTGAAATTTTGGGCAGTCTCTAAAAATATTGACTATGTGTCTTGACGTGATGAGCAATTTCAGTTTTTATGTAATGTGATCATCGTGGATTATTATGTGTAATATTGCAAAAAAATTCGTTCATGCATTCATGCATGTCGGTGATTTAAACCCAAGGGGGTAAGCAAGCATCCAGAAAGGATCCTCACATCCTATGAGGAGATTCTTAGGCTAAAGAGCCATTACATTCCATAATCTTTCCATTGACCTCCATTCATTTTGGTGTCACTGTGACAGAGAATAACTTTACATTTAAAGGGTTTAAGGGTTTCTAAAGAAGCAAGACAATATGTAAAAGGCTCCATTTCACTAAACAGTATAGGGCCCCCCCCCCCCCCCCCCCCCCCCCCCCCCCCCCCCCCAGACCTCTCAGGTCAACTGGGACAGGTCTGCTTTCTGTCCCCACAGAACTAAACAGGGGGGGCAGCGTTCGGTTTCTATGCTCCTCATATCTGGAACAAACTCTGCTACTCTCAGTTCTTTTAAACCAAGGCTGAAGACCTTTCTTTTTTATGTTGCTTTTCTTGAAATGATTGTTCATTTCTTACACTGCACTGTAACTTTTATTCTTGTGTTTATCTGTTTTTATTTTTTAACTGTTTTTGTGTAAAGCGCTTTGAATTGCCCTGTTGCTGAAATGTGCTATACAAATAAAGCTCTTATGGCTCTGTAGCAGACGTTTTAGAAAAATAGGCAAACAACATAAATCGGCTTTCTGTCAGATAGTAAAGAAATTACTAAACAGTACAGGAGAAGCTTGCAGGCAGTTTCAACTCACATTAGCTGTTTAGCTTTAATTACTAATGTTAACTAGCATTTTAGGTAGCAATGATTAGCCCGTAACTCAAAGATCCGTGGAAAAAATAATTGGCACGCAAAGTCCTTGAAATCCATTCTGCAGTTAGCATCATAAAGCCATGGCCAGAAAAACAAAAAACAGGTTAACTAATTTTGGTTTTACAAAGAAATTGTGTAGCAATGGCGTAAATAGCGCAACAGATTTACTTGCTGCAAGCCCTGTTAGCACACCCCCCGCCGGGTAACAATGCAAGAATCTGTAGAAATAATGCCCTCTCTGGCTGAAAAGGGAGGTTTAACCGCTCCTCAGAGGAGGCCGGTCACGAACCTAACCCCTCTGGCTCCTCGCTCCCATTAAATTGGAACCGCCAGCAGTCGGGAGACTGGAAGAGCTACATACTGTATATGGCTGTTTGTTAAGGATGGAAGGTTGGGGTGCATCGCTTAGGGCCTAATTGAACGGAGGAATTATGGTATTCTTCAGTAGCCTGAGCAGGGGCGATTCTAGGAGCAGACCTTTAGATGAGAATGTGACAGATACAGGGACTAGTGAAGATGTGAGTTGTGCATGCGTCACTTTGCGACAAGTAGCATATAAGATGCTAACGAAAGACTTCTGTAATGTCAACGCAGTAGAAATAGAAATACTTAACCAAGTTGGTTCACTGCTGGCTACAAGTTAGCATCAAACTCAACAAAGGCTGTCAGTTGAATTGTGTTTTGAGCTAACGTTAGCAATCATACAGCCATAGATAGCTAAATTGTTTTTGAAATGACTGCTAGCTTAGCGACAAGCTAGCAAGCAAACACAACAAAGGCTGTTAGTTGAATGGCGTTTTGAGCAAACGTTAGCAACCAAACAATTAGAGATAGCTAAAACTATTTTTAAATGATTTCCATCTTCTGTTATTGTTTGCAATGAAAAACATCTATTATTTTTTGGATTTCACAAATTTCAGTATGACCCATTATGCCCTAAACCGTTTGAATCTGCGCATGCGCAACTCACATCTGCACTCGACTTACATTGTGGAGTGACCCCCCACACACACCCACAGTTAATGGGGGGAGGAGGTATGGGTCCGATGGCCCTTTGTGGGTTGGCCCATGCTTCTTTCCTTCCTTTTGTTCTTTTTGGCCAGACCTGCAGACTCCCATAGTTTGACCTTTAATAAGTTGAAGGTCACAGTTGAGTTGAGTTATTTTGTTGCGGCAGCAACATATTAACTAATTTCCCAATTTACTATCTGCAAAGTTTTCCGTCTATAACACTGGCAAGACAACGACATTACTTAAAAAGAAACTAAAATATCAATTTATGTCTTGATACATTGTTTTCTAATGGGAATACAAGTGCTCCATCTTGCAATTGCCCATGTGCAATGCAATGCAATGATGCTGCAAACCATCTGCAGCATGGAAGTTTCTCTTCCACTGTTGAAATACCCCTTTAACTCACCCTTTGTTCATCTACGTGTCCTATATATTTCTGTAATGTCACCTAGTTTTAGGAAATACACCATAACAATAGGCTATAACCCTCCTACATGTTGAGATAGGAGACATTTCTGAGGTTAAGACATTTGAAAAGGTGCTTTTATATCTAATCCTAAAAGTAGGACAAGAAATACATCACTGACCACTTTTGGCCAATGAGCTTTTTAAAGCCAGCTCATTAGGAAAAAATGAGGTTTCATTATAAAGACTATATAAGTAAGATATTTAAAAAAATACTGTGTTTAAGAACATTTCTACTGGTCATCTGTCGTCCATGCTGTGGCCTTTGCAGTGGCCTTGGACGGTGGTGGTGGTGGTGGTTTGGGGATATAAAGACACTAATGAAAAAAGGATTGGACATGTAGGTTTGCTTTACATGGCTTAGGACAATTAGCGGCTTCACCGAGCATGGCCAACAAATACAGTCCAGTCACCTCCCTCCTTTCTCATTTCCAGATGACTGGGCGCAAATTCCTATTCAGTGTTGCAGAGGACACATAGGACCAATTGCTGTCATGGGATGGGAAGAGCTGTTATTACGAAGGGATTGTCTCAAGTTCAATTGGCTTTGTACACAACATTTCAACGGACATACGAGGTGAATTTCAAGAAGCCTTTCAAACTACACAGTACAAAGAAAAACTCACAGTGTCTTGATGTTAAGTTGGACTCATAATTGAGTCGTGACATCTTAACTGCAGTGAAGTGTGGCAAGAGTCTTCATCTCCAGACTTTGTAAAAGGCAGTGTATATCTGACAGCATCTGCATTTCAATCTGAACAGCAAAGTAAGAATTAGAGATACTCTGATGAAAACAAAGTCTGTAGCAATAGCTTTAATGATGAATGAGAACAGTGTTTTCTTTCAATCAGGCTTTATATAGGGCAGATATGGCAGTCGGACAATCTGCCATATCTGCATCAATGCATTGATTAAAGGCTGTCAATGATGTTGAAAAGAGGCTGGATAACATTTGTAAAAATGGTCTTTGAGAGATGACTATGAAAGCAGATGTTGGCCTTTCATCTCTGCATCTGCTTGAGCCCATTACTGAGTTTCTGTGAAAAATAATGACTGTGCCTTCCCGTATGATGAGCACTTTTTAAGTGGACCTCATTCTTTATGACCTATAGCCATTGTCTTACCCTGTCAGCAGTGGGAATAGCAAACCCATTCATGTCCCATATCAAATACAGAGTCAGGGATATTTTTTTGCCATAAAGTACACATGCCACTTCAGCCTTAATAGTAAATATGTGCCTCCTGTGAATTGTTGGATTTGCATGAATATTTATGGGATCATAGTGGGAGTTACAGCATGTGAGGTAATTACATTACAGATAAAGGGAATGGATGTGAGTCATAGTATATTTTACATTCTCGTGTACAAATTAGCCATTGTAGTAGAGATATAAAAAGCCTCATTGAATTAATGGCTTCAAAATTAGCTTGGTAAGCAAAGACAAGGATTTACTTTGAACCGAGTGAACCATGTATGGGGCTGCAGTTCAGTTTTTTTGGAGCCACGTTCCATTTTGTTGAGTAAAAAGGCAAAGAATATTCCAATGCTGCATTCTCATAAAATACCATCCTTTGTGCAATTTGACAGGCTAATGTTGCATTTGTGTGGATCACACTACTGATGCTACTCATACGAAAGGGAAATCATCGCTGCAAACTTCCCTCTAATGTGCCCATTACTTTATAATGACGCCAAGTGTTCAATTTCACAGTGGTGGCATGAATTTGTAATTACCACATATAGATTTCCCAGTGTTTTCTGATTGCAGGAGAAACATACTGTATTCACTACCGCCCCGGGTCCAATAACCAGATGTGGAATAGTCTCCAGTTTGCCAGCAGCATCCCTCCCAAATGAGCCTCAGTCGGCTCCGATGGGAAGTGTTTTCCAGTTAGCTATCTTGCAGCAATCAATACTCCACCTCCTCCCATAGTGTTCAGAGAAACCCAAACTTCTAATGAGGGACTTTTGTAGCCATGTTCCCCAAGCACCGTAATGCATGCGGTCAATATCAGAGAGGATCTGCTGGATGAACTCGAAAGGCAAGAGAGAGACAGAAAAAGAGTGTTCAATAATAAGCACTAACAGTCTGGCAGGCTGGACCTGACCCAGATACAGTTTACCTCAAACTGTCTCCCTATGCTATCTCTGATTTTATTTGGCTTGTTTGATAAAGGGCCTGACGTTTTCTTAATCCACGCTGAGGTATGAAACACATTATACAGGGCCCCAGTTTGTCAAATGCAGATTTGATTTTTGAAAAGGTTAATGGCTACGCTTGCAAAAATCCAAGGCAAAATGTTTAGGAGGGAGCCTTTCTGATCAAAAAAAGGCTAATATTTGTGGTCCAGGTTTGGATGTTTCCTGATGACCTTTGTCAGAAAAGGGCTGATTAAACAGACGGCGAAGTCGTTGCGATAGGCAGACAATGCCGTTTTGGATAGATGAAGGCCAACTCCATAACTCTTGTTTGTGCAAAAACCTTCCCATGCATTTCTAAAGATCCCAGCTAGTTCAGACTAATCAAATCTAAAAGAAAAGGGCAGCAAAAAGCTTAATTTCATGATGATTAAATACATACAGATGTTATCTTATAGCATGCAAGACTAAGAATCTACAAACATGCTAGCAGCTCTGAAGCTGTACTTGATGTGCATATATTGTACATTTGAGCTAAATGCTAATGTAAGCATGCTAACATGCTCACAATGGCAATGCTAACATGCTTGTAATTGGTGGGTTACATTTTGACCATGGTCACCGTCTTATGCCGCTTTCCCACTGCATGACTCGGTCTTTTTTGGTTTTCCATGAGCAAAAGTTGTAGATAGTACCTTGTACTTTTTTTGGTACCAGCTCGGCTACTAGATACTAGAAAGTGGAGTTAAAACACTGCAAACCATTCATTGGTCAGAGTAAATTGCCAGTTGTGCGACAATAGACATCCTCAACCACAACATTAAAATGTATGCTACACTAAACACAAAACAAAGTTTGAACATTTCTTTGTTTGAGTGCTAATTAAAATGAAAGAATTCAGCAAGTGTCTGTTATCGTTAATGTTGTGGAGGTTTCATGTGGCGTTGCTATGGCGATGAACTGTGTCCCCTACATTCACTATTCACAGTGTGAAAAGAAAAGAGGAAAATACCGGTATCAAAAAAAGTGAGTTAAGTCGAGTTCAGCAGTACAGTGGAAACACAGCATTAGTTTGTAATGTTAGCATGTTAACATTTGGTCATAAACTAAATATTGTAAAAAAACTATGATTTTGACCTAATGGTTGCGCTTAGGGATGGAACAATTCATGTAAAGAAAAAGTCTTTGGTCCGCTAGGCACAGTTTTAGCCTCATAGATGTCAGTCAAAAAGTCTTGTGCAGCAAAAACTTTAGATTTTGGGTTAACTATTCAAAAATAACAAAACTGCATACTTGCACTTATTACAAAAAAATCTATTCTTGTAACAAAGATTTGAAAATGAACAAGTGTTTTGATCCCTATGATCTTGGCCCTAATTTTGTAAAGGCACACAGTTAATTTGCCCCCCCCCCAAAAAAAAAAAGTATCAAACTGGACCAAAAACCGGGACCCCAAAATGCACCAGACCGTGAATTTTGGGAACTTTTCTACCCCTACAGTAGTTTATGTAAATGATTGTCTATACACGACACATTCTCACTCCGTTTTTGTAAAACATGGATGCTTGGTCAGGTGCCTTTGTCAATGTAATATTACAATAGTTATAAATGTTAGTCATATAACACGCACTTGGTTGGGACTACTGGCGTCCCTTTTGTCGCACTTGGTTTGTATTTTTGGCGTCCCATTTGACGCACTTGTTCGGGACTATTGGCGTCCCTTTTTGGCGCACTTTGTTTAAACTTTTGGCGTCCCATTTGACGCACTTGTTCGGGACTATTAGCGTCCCTTTTTAGCGCACTTTGTTTAAACTTTTGGCGTCCCTTTTGACGCACTTGTTCGGGACTATTGGCGCCCCTTTTGACGCACTTGCTTGGGACTTTTGGCATCCCTTTTGACGCACTTGGTCGGGACTATTGGCGTCCCTTTCGATGCACTTGGTCGGGACTGTTGGCGTCCAATTTGATGCACTCTTCCGAGACTGTTGGCGTCCCTTTTGACGCACTTGGTCGGGACTGTTGGCGTCCATTTTGATGCACTTGTCCGAGACTGTTGGCGTCCCTCTTGACGCACTTTCTCTAGACTTTTGGCGTCCCTTTGGATGCACTTGGTTGGGACTATTGGCGTCCCTTTTTGACGCACTTGGTCGGGACTGTTGGCGTCCCTTTTCGGCACTTGGTCGGGACCATTGGCGTCCCTTTTGACTTACTTGTCCAAGACTGTTGCCATCCCTCTTGACGCACTTGGTCGGGACTATTGGTGTCCCTCTTGACGCATTTGGTTGGGACTATTGGCGTACCTTTTGACGCTGTTAGGTTAAGAAAAAGCTTGTGGGTGGGCTTATGGTTCCATCAAACCCCGACGAAAATGGGCCGGTTAAGGACACAAACCCCGCTCTCCTGGGTGAAAGTCCTGTATTTGACCCATCCACCCCCCGACCAACCTTCCTATGAGGAATTTACCCCTTACATATTAGTTGCTAAACCACGTCTAAATACTGCCCTCCCCAGTACGTTCTACACACACGCCGAAAGACTTTTTCATCACATCAGACGCAAACAGCCACTGTCCAAACATCCGAAATTCACGTGATCGGAGTGAGAACAGGTTGCTTTACAAAATTCAATGGCAATTCAATCTAAAAGTCATTGATATCTTTCATTGATGGGTTGACCAACCTGCTTTGTCTTCACTTGAGCCATATTGCCAGCAAAAACATAATGACTAGAACTGGGTTATGTTCACAAAGGGTCAAATTCAGGTTTTAACTTCAGCGTTAATAATTGATGTTTTCACAAAAGCGTCTGAACATTTAGAAAGATCTCTTGTGGTCTTTTTTTGTATTTTTTTCTATAAGTGATGGCACAGAATAATGGATGTAGAATAAAAACGCAGTTGCTACTATCAGCATCTCCAGCCTGTTGTCAAGGATGTCGGCCCATTAATGAAGGCAAAATGCACACTGTCACCAACTAATAGAGATTAACTCAGTGCACCTGAGAGAGTGTCCTTTTCCACAGGACAAATGAGGAATTAACAGCTCCTTCAAACAAGGTTCCCCATCGTTGTAAATGTTAAGCTGAGTTTAATGCAGCCAGGTTGATACATTTTGCAGGTCTTAACGTATTAAAAAGAGATTTGAATGAGTTTCGTTGATCAAACTGCTGGAAGCCTTTGTTCTCCAGCCCATGATTTATTCAGAGACACCGCGCTCGGACCGTCGCTATTTTCTCTCTGTCATGTTACGGGCGCGCGTTCGTCAACGGGGTTTCATTTGTTTTGAGAAAGCGCCATCTGGCTCAGGCAGCAAAAGCTCTGTCAGAAAGAGATGAGAGGGAGGGGGTGGCCACGGGGGAGATATAATATTTGTGTGTAGGTGCAGCGTATATCTATTGACCTCAGAGGGCTGGGAATGGACCACAGACAAATTAGAATGTTTCAAAACCATGGGTTACCTCTCAGAAGGCGCAATATCCAGGAATATACGCTCAGTTCTCTGAAAATGGATTGCAGGGTCAGCCTATTGCTTGAGATTTACTGCTATTTATACACAAAGAGATAAAAAAATCTGAATCTTTTACAGTGTCAGATTCATACACAAAGTAATTGTACAGATGGTTGAATAAGGTGGAAAGGGAGGCGCTTGAGGCAGCCATTGTACTGTAATAGTCTGCCACAATTCAAGCCCTTTAAAATCTATGTGACACATATACAGTACATCACTCTCTTGTCGGCGGTCTCCAATGCAATAGATGATGTGAGGTAGCTTCTTTTTTCTTCCTGTCTCCATTATTACTCTTTGCTTGGCTGCATGCCAGTGGTTCGTGTAAACCACAGTTGTCCTTGTTGATGTACTTTGCTATTTGGTGTACAAACAAAAGTGACAAATCCCCTCAAGTCCAAAAAGGGCTATTATCTACTGCTCCTTATGCGGCGCAGCATCCGTCTTTTTACGACCACATTATGTGTCCTCGCATGAAGCATGTTTGACTGAGGAATGATGAATGGTACTCCATATGAAATAGATGTGCCGAAATGTGGCAAGGACAAACAACACACCGGTGGCTGGTATTGAAAATTTGAATCATTGATGTTCATGCAGCATTACGATCCATCAGGTCCTCTGGGACTTATTGATTATAAAAACAAGATTATTGGTATCGGAACAGCAGTGTACACTGTATCATGCCTGATATAGAAGCCATACTATGACTGTGATAGAAAACAGATTCTAAGGGCCAAAGGTGGAAAGAGTACACAAACTTTCTACTTAAGTAAGAGTACTTCACTTTGGTGAAATTTTACTTAAGTACAAGTAAAATGATTGATAAACTGATTAGTGTTAGCAGGAGCAGACAAATGCAAATGCATAGTTTATTCCATTCCTTACCCGCATGTGGCGTGGTTTACTCCTCGATGCAGCGGAGGGGGGTTTGAGTCCGACCTGTGGCCCTTTGCTGCATGTCAGCCCCCCCCACCCCCACCCCCCCATCCCCTTTCATGTATTCATCTGTCCTATGGAAAATAAATGCATAAAATGCCTGAAAAAAAATTCCATGTCGAATTCAAAGTAATGACAACAAAATGTGAACGCGTCCACGTGATACAAGCCCTCCGTGATTGCACACAGTCCCCCCTCCCTCCAACGCAGTTGCTAGTAACCAAGGAGGACACGGAGGATTAAAAAAACATGATGGACTCTTCAAAGAGGCCATTATTATTATCACTCGAGTTTCAATAATAATAATAACAGTAATACTGAGAAAATACAGAGAGAGTTGTGTGGAGCTGATTGTCCTAATTAGCTTTGTAGCAACACATTTTTCCATGAGTGGGATGTAACGGACATTCATTAATGTCAAAAAGTTACCCACTAAAGCTTTAATGTCTTTTTTATACTTATTATGGCCTCCTTATTATAGCCCAAAAGATTAAAAAAAGCAGCAAAAATCTTAAAAAGCAAAATCTATACAAACAAATGCACACACAAAAGTGAAACATTGCCAAAACATCATTAGAGAGCTTCCCCCCCCCCTTTTTTAACACCATAACAGATGTGACGTAAAATGTAGCAAAGTGCAATACTTCAAACTAAACATATTAAAATAAAATATAAATATAACCAATTTTAAAAAATACTCTAAAAAGTAAATGAAATTACACAAAAAACTACTCAGTTCCAGTAACGAGAGTAATTGTAAGTCTTCACTTTCCACCGCTGCTAAAGGCTTTAAATAGCGTGTATATGAACAGTGAAGTCAATGCTCGTTACATTCGTAAAGAACACAGGGAGGCAGTAGTTATGGATGACAGTGTAAACATGTCCACATGAAAATTAATTCTGGCAGCTGCTCAAATTACCAAATGTAAACAAAGAGCATAAATCATGGCGATATTGAATGGTTAATTGCCTTTCAGCTAAGTTGCATTAAGGGGAATCTGCTCTAGAAGTAAATACCATGTCCTCGGGTCACATTGCTATATTTGGAAATACGTGTTTCTTTAGGAGACCAAGTCAGGCATATGAGAACATCATATTTTCCTTTGACCACCCCTCCTGTTTTTATCTTTCTTTCCTCCTGAGTGATACCGTGTCTTCTGCCTCTCTGCACAGGTTAGCGGAAAGTTGAGACTGAGTTCAATCAATGCTCCGAATTACCAGACGAAAGACGATGGAGCAGCCCATTACGATGGCTGACCCACTTAGGGTCTAGTCATAAAACCGCCAAACATAGTGTTTTTCCAGCCAGCCTTGGAAAGTCATGTTTTTAGAGTAAAACAAGTTTTTCTCATTACTGACCTGAAGGCTGAGTGTCAAGCATTAGCCACGGAAAAACGTAATATCAACTGAATCAAAATGTTGCCAGAGCATCATATTCATTTCATTACTGGACATCATGGCTTTTCCAATGCTATTTTCCATCTCATGTTGAATTCAAACTGTTATACGATATATGCATGACATGAAATATGTAAAAACTATTTAAATAAATCATGAACTCTATGAACCTTGTTGTCTGGCTCTAAGCTCCCTGTTGGGGTTTCATGTGAAATCAAGCATAGACGTGTGAAGGAATAACCTGGGTTGATGGCAGGGTTGCATAAATAAAGAGGAGCTTATGGCCTGTACATGATGCGTATCTGAAACATATGATTGTATCAATAGGGGTGGAATGTACATTTATGAGGATAGCATCGTTTCTTGTATTGTCCATATTATTCATGTGGATTTTTATTTTTTACCATCCGGTTTGGGATGTATTTGTGTAGGTTGTGTGTGATGTCTTTAAGCTACAGGGACCTTGAATTTCCCCTTGGGGATCAATAAAGTATCCATCCACCCATCTATCCATCATCCATCTACTGTATCTATCTGTGTAAAATGCCCAATCCCTAAACCCCACAGCGTTGTGTGGGAGCTGCGTGCATGTTGCTGTAGTAAAAGCAACACATTGAAGTTCTT
The DNA here is from genome assembly GCF_013103735.1 of Etheostoma cragini. NCBI lineage: Eukaryota > Metazoa > Chordata > Actinopteri > Perciformes > Percidae > Etheostoma > Etheostoma cragini. The sequence continues at coordinate 2,262,015 of NC_048428.1, read as the reverse complement.
TTTTACCCTCTCCAGAACAAATAAAGGCTAAAGCAAGAGTTTCAAGTTTTAGTGTGTAACTTTTTGTATTAATGAACAACCGTTACCTTTCATCCATTGCCAAATGAGTTGCTACAAAGCTAATTATCAGTGCCACATGACTCTCTTTGTATTTTTCAATATGACTATGTTCAGAAGATTGTGTCGTCTGGTGACTTTCCCACGCAGAAACTTGATTGAAGCTCTTTTAAAGACTCCATCATGTTTTTTCAATCTTTCGTGTCCTCCTTGGCTACTAGCAAATGCGTGGGTGAGGAGTGATAGGACTGAGTGCTATCACGGAAGGCAGGATTAGCTGGGAGACTTCTTCTAGACGAGAGCCACTTGTGGAATGCCTGCAGAACAGGGACAGGAAGTAGTTCTTTTGGAGATTAAGGTCAACTAGTGGCTGTTGTAGCAGTGTTTTGCCATTGAGAATGAGCTAGCATGCTACGATTAGCCACCTCGTCTCGGCTAGTGACGTACAAAGCCGTGCAGATTTTGAACAGCTCACCTGGAGACTGAAGACAGAAGACATTCAGAAATCTCACTCAAAACAGCATGGATGGGATTATTTTCAGGTTATTATCCATGTGAAAGCACCAGAGACACAAAATAAACCCCAAATCCCAGAAAAAGTGATTTTGTTCATAATATGGGCACTTTAAGGAATGCACTGAACAATGCATTTGTCTGCTCCAGCTAACAAGCTAACATGCAGAATATGCTGTCCTGCTCTATTGGATTTGGGGACATTCACACTCCAGTCAGAGTTACGGTGGAGGACGGTGAGGATCAGCTGCTCACAGCTCAATCAAGGAAAGTACTAACAGGTGTGCCTGATTAAACCCTCTCGGCAGGGAGGGGTTAGGCACTCCTAAGGTGTAGAACAATAGGTAAGATGGTTCTGCAGGGAATTACATTTTTATAATATTTGTGCTCATTGTTATGGTTGTCCATACATTTACATAAACAGTGATGTCAGAAGTAAGTGATCTATGTAAATCACAATGTATTTTCCTGATTTCAAAGTGTTAACATTGCTCTTTCAGTTTAGCTCCCCCTATACGTACCTGAGCCAATGGTAGGTTCCAGGTAGGTGTGGCTAAAATGATGAAGTGCCTTCAGGAGAAGGGGATAAAGAGGAAAGGGTTGGCAGCTTGCTGTGAGGTTGCACGGCACTTTGATGTTATTTTCCCTTATTTAAATTTAGTTTTTTTTGGAAATCCTGGGTTTCATTTTGTCCCCTCAATTTGAGAAATCTTTTTGTTTTCTAATAAAATACACTGTTTTTGCACCTCTCCGGCTCCCTGTCCACTTGATCTGCCTTTGCATGAGGTGGTGGTGTGGCATTAGACATACTATATATTTAAGAACTCATTTTAAAAGTCAGCTTGAAAGAATAAAAACAAAACCCAGCTAGAGGTATGCTGTTTCTGAAATTGGAATTTCAGTCTGCGTTTTCAAGCAACTCTAACATTACAACTAACAACCAATGTTGGCTTAATTAGCTATTTAACTATGGTTGGAAAAAAAACAGAAAAAAAACAAAAATTTACTTTTGATTTTAAATGGCAAATTGGCCACATCTATCTCTGTCAAATTCATTATAGTTAGACAACACATTTTGACAATCTCACTCCAGTCTTTTTTGTCACATTAACCCAAGCGTCCATATTTTCCACGTTTGGTGTGAGAACGGGTTGAGTCACCTTGGCAAACTGCATTTGTGCCATGCCAGAACATAAAGCTTCACAGGGATAGCGGGATGCTTGGATTACAAAACCAAGGCACATTGTGTTGCCACTCAACATAATATTCTCAAGAAATATCACTCTTGGAATTAAACGTTCATCTTCAAACTAGGTGATGCTTGAAGAATTAGAATTAGAAAAACACTGAGCTCGGGATTAAAACACTGGCACTGGAAACTTTCTTTCACAAACACCTACACCTGCACATACATGCTCACCCTCCTCCAATAATGACAAATGCAGTAAGATGAGAAGCAGTGAAGTGATGTAATCCGGGTCAAGTAAAGTCGAGATAGCGTGCGTCACCAAGATGACAAGTTGGTGCATGCTGAGCCTGCTGATGATTTCCAGTAAGCAGCTGAAGGACAGACTGGTAGAATAATGCTAAATTGAACATGATTGATACAAATGAGCATTAAGTGTGTATCGCATTTCAATTTAGTGGGAAAACTCATTCACCATATCCTTGGATACTGTAAGCTGACATAAGGGAAATGTTTAGACACTATGGATTTTGGAAAATGATGAAGGCCATTGATGCAATGGGAGTGTTTCAGTTTACATTTCATTTCCCACTTGTTTGGAAGAATCCCACACTTCTATTTGGTAATGAATGAAAAAGTGAGCCAAGGCTAGAGTTGCACCCTGAGGCTAATGAGTAACTTGTGAAAACACCTGCATTGGGGCACGTAGAGTGCAGGACTAGCTGGCTGGGTGAGGTTGCAGGGTGCTGCAATCCCCCTTTTACAATATGTGTGTAAAGAGGGATTGCAGAGCTTCATTAGGGCTACAATCTGGGGAAAAATAACAACTTCAGGCCATAACCAAGACAATTTGATCCTGGAGGATCATTGATTTTAATTCCAATTAATTGATGCTCAAAGATGTCATGAACACTAGAACTTATGTGCAGGCATGTATACTACGTCAAGGCTGGACACAGTCCACATAATGCAAGCACGCCAGCCATAATGCTCTTAGTAAATAAATGTACCTTCCCAGCACAGCAGCAAGACAATATACTCCTATTAGCTAGGATAATTAATTTGTTTTTCATATTAAATACAGTGGCATTTATTATGATCAGATGTTCTAGATGGCTAAAAAAAAAGCACAGGATGTTACCTAAGAAGACAATTGGACTTACAGGAGCAGTTTCAGCAATTCCACCCTACATTGTTTGTAATGGGTATGGAGCAGTGCTTTCCTTGAGGGCATGTTGATGAAACCAGTCCTTGTAAGTCATTCAGTGGGAAGCTTACTCATTCGTATGCTAATGCTATGGGTTAATATTTGTTCCTCTGATTTGCAATAACCCAAAGTCCACCTCCTTTAATAAGCACAATGAATAATGCACAACGCTTATACAATGCATATCTTTGGAGGTGAAAATCCCGGCCAACCACGGGTGAGTTAATGGGAAGAGACTGTTTTTCCCTGGAGGATGTAAAAGAGGCTCACCAAAGTCCAGTGAACACTCCAGCCCCTCTGGTATTAGAGCTAAAGCTCAATGCTAATTGCCTAAAAACATCACCACGGAGTGTGTTTGTGGCTGCAGCTTTACAGCTTTGGTGCGTAACCATTGTTGTTAATGAACGTCACATAACAAGCCATCGCCAAATGAGCTCAACCAAAGCTAATTAAGACCATCAGCTTCCCAAAACACTGTCAGTCCATGTGTTTTTTTTCATCCTCCGTGTCCTCCTTGGCTACTAGCAACTGTGTGGTGGAGGTGGGGCAATTTACTGAAGGCTTGTGTCATGTGGATGCATCAACAGTGGTGTTGTCGTTACTCACCCCTGATTACCATCAACTGTGGGACGGCTGCGGATTCATCAGGTTACTATTAAAGTCAATGTGTGTACTCCGGAGCAGATACGCAGAGCTCCTGTCCTGTGACACTGGAGAGGTCCGCAGAAATTCATCATACGGCAGATAATGCGGGACAGTACAGAAACACAAAAAAACATCCAGTGAATCTTCAAAATAAAATACACCGTGGATCACTGTTTCCCTCCACTACACCTTGAAAATGTCATAATGGACGGAGACAGGTCTAAAGTCAACAGGTCAGAGGTTTTGTGGCTCTGTTTGTAGAAACTAACTCTTGTTATATCGCGTGATCATATTCACGAGATCTCTTGGGTCCTTGTTCCGCAACAAATCCGGACCTTTTTTTTAACCTTTTCATAGTCACTGCCAAGCTCCTAGTCTATTCATCGTAATTATTAGGAGAGTTTTAAAATCAATTCCGTCAGGAATGCGGTGGGGGAGGGGGGGGGGGTGATTCTGTCCAAGACTGGCAGCTGACTTCTGGACAGTCTGGAGCCAGTAGAAAGATTTTGATCGAGACCGTTAGAAAAAAACAAAAATACCCATTTGTTGATGTGCTAAGGGCAAATTACAAGTATTAATTTGAGAAGTTTAACCAGCTTTTTATTTTCTAATTTTGCAGGGCTTGGCATTTTGTTTTTTTTCAGCATCTTCACTATCTGGTATTTTTTGGGAAATTAGGTATTATTTACATAAAGTTGACTACAACTGAAATAAAGAACCAGATTTACAGCCCTATTTAAATGTAAAGGAGCACTGTAAACACCAAGACTACCTTGACTATAACACTGCGGCCATTAAATATTCAGCTCTGATAATGTGTGTAAAGATCCTTTTTGTATGAAAATATGCAACCAAATAAGAAACACGTCCTGCTGAGTTGTCCTGCTGTTTGCTCTCTCTGCACTTCCTCTACAAACCTATACCTTACACAGTCTATGACCTGCACAGACGCAACTGTTGTCTGGGCTTGCCATGTGGGGGGCGCGTGCTGAACGGATCTCTGGGGGATATTTAAAGGAGTCGCAGCGGCGTGCTGGTGTACTCCGGTGGTCCCACTACACACTGGGTCACAGCTGTGTTCCTGTGTCGGGCAATGGCCCAGTAGGTTTCTCCAGCCACCAGTGTTACAACATGAAGGCATGCCACCCGCCAAAGTGGCTAGTAAGAGTGACCGTGTTACCCACTATTGCCGAAATGGACCTGCATTTGGCGGGTTGGTAGGTGTTGATGTCAAGCCCTGCTTGTATGGCAGCTGGGTTCTCACCAGGGCTGTAGTTAAGTCCCACTTTTGTCACCAGGACTACTCAACCGAGTCAAAGTCAAGTACAAGTACCCCAACTGGCCGTCAGACACCGCCTACCAAGAGCCTGGGTCTGAACAGGTTTCTTCCTATAAGGAGTTTTTCCTCGCCACTGTCACACTGTTGCTTGCTCTGGAGGGAACTACTAGAACTGTTGGGTCCTTGTAAATTATGTGGTCTAGTGTGGCCTAGACCTACTTTATCTGTAAAGTGTCTTGAGATAACTCTTGTTGTGAATTGATACTATAAATGAAATTGAATTGAAAGTGCTCGCTGAAAAACGCTAAAATGAAAATGATTGGCACCTGATGATTGAGGTATATGATGCAGCCAGGGGCATAACAAGAAAACAATCTTGATCCTGTTCTAGATTAACTTTGAATCAAACTAAAACCTGTTTTATCAACGAGCCTGCTTCGTCAAAGGTTCTGTTTTGACGGAGGAAGTTAACAAAAGAGTACAGTGCTGGACTCGGTCAAGTCCAGTTACAGTACTTGCTTTTGTCAACGATGAGCTAGAGTCCAAATGCCACAAAGTCCAAGACGAGTCCGAGATAATAGAAAAGCACCTTGAGTACTACAGCAATGGTTCTTGAAGTATCACCAGAGAATCACAAGATCCCACAAATGTCTTGTTTTGTCAAGTAATGCGCTTGCAATCAGCATCGTATGAGGAGCTACTGGCAGCTGTGGCTTTGGTTTGGTTTGGTGTGTGTGTGTGTGTGTGTGTGTGTGTGTGTGTGTGTGTGATGACAGAGAGAGGCGACTGTTGGCTCAAAACAACAATGGCGGCTCCGAACGAGGTTGGCGTAACCGTAGATGCAAGCGCAAAGAACCGTACACGTATTTCCCTGTAGAAGGTATTGATTCACTTAGACCTTCCTACAATACATTTTAAATAAGTACCTAGTGTACCTTTGTTGGGTAATTTTCCATTTATTTTAGATTACTTCACTGAGTTAATGATTCTAGTGATAGCGTATAGTAGGTTGTTTGATTCCTTATGAAGTGCATACCCATGTTAACAGTTTTTTTGGATCTTGTTTTCCTATTTTCTCAGAATTTTCCTGTAAATCATCCTCAGAGAGCATGGCACTTTGTTGCACTGTTTTCAAAACCACTACCCTCCCCGCCAGCTCCAGTTTAGCTCAGTTCAGATTCACTATCTCCGTTTGAGATGTTTTCATCAGCCCCCCCACATGTTTACATCACATATACATCTCTCAGCCAGTGAGAGTTACTAGCTCAGAAGCACCAATCCACGTCACCCCCCACTCCCTTCAAAACATAACACTCCTTCCTACAAAGAAACACATTCCACCCTCCCCTTGTCAAAAGGATACCCATCTGCCCCGGAGCCAAATTCCAGCCATGTTTTCTGGGAATGTAGCGCTCAGCTTTAGTGTGCCTCCCTTGAGATGGCATCCAACCCCCCCGACAAGGGCCAAAAAAGCCACAAATTATTAAGGGAGCAGAAGTCTCTCTTTTAACCTGTGACAGGTACTGCTGGGCTATTATCAAGATGTCAATGGAAGCTGAATGACACAACAGGGATCGGGAGGTTCTTTGAGGTCTACATCTTCAGGCTGAATAGACCTTGTTACATCCACCGTGGTTTGACATCCTGCATCGTTGAATATGCATTAAGAGACACTATCATTGAGTATCAAAGATGCTTTGAAACAACGAATAGAGATGATACTGACACCAGAGTCCCTCTGCGTGATACACTGGTGGATATTGCAATCTAAATGCTTCTTTTTTTCTTTTCTTAAGAGGGAAATAAAATGGGCCGGGGAAAGCTCAAGAGAGAGTACGAGATACTACATTCCACCCAGCTGTATCAAGCAGGCATGAGAAGATGTCAGAGAGGGTGCCTGAGGCTGCTCTGCTATGGTTCATCCTTATCTGCACAGATGAACCCTTCTGGCTCTGACCTGGCAACCATCAGCCAGCTCCAACGCTGAGCACACAGCCCCTAATGAGAGAAGTGCAGATCAGTAGTAGAAGCACTCACATGCTGCCACCATTCATTAGGCTAGCTTTCTGTGTGGCAACAGGAAGCAATCACTCACGTTCATGTCCATAAAACTCAAAAGGACAATTTAAGTGTCTTTTTAGTATGAATGATCTGGTGGTTTTTGTCTGCGTGCGGTTGTGTTAAGTGCTGGTCAGTGGTGGAAGAGTCTGAGAACTTTGACTGTACAGTTTTGCAGTATTGGTTTTTTACTTAAGTATTTCCAAGGAAATGTTTTACTACTTTTTTACAGCTTTACCTAATAGTTTTCGTCTCAGATAGTGATTATGGCTGGAAATCACATATGATAAGCTTGTAAAATGATCTGTTTAAGATTTAACCATCGGAGGCTCCCGAAAAGTTGACTTTCTACATGAACTAGTTCAAAGCTCAGTTCACAAATTTTAAAATGACCAAGTTTGGGTTGTAGTTCATACTTCAAAATTGTTAACTAAGTTCACAGTTCCAATATGAACTGTGAACTTTCACCAACCACACAGGGCGCTGGTCTAGCACTGGCAGCCCACTCACTCTGACATTTCTCCATTGGTGCATAAATAGGTCCTGTGTGTGTGTGTGTGTGTGTGTGTGTGTGTGTGTGTGTGTGTGTGTGGTAGTGATTACTAACAAAACAGAGTGTAAATTGTAATTTCCCCACTAGGGATCAATAAGCATTATAAATGATTACTTCATCAGTTTTAACACTGAAACTGTGTGTCAGATTTCATCTGTCTTGACTGTCTTTTGATTTATTATTTGTTTGCAAGACCAAGAACTTAGACCTATTTCATACGAAGTGCAGATTTTTTTTTTTAAGCCGGTGGGCAAAGTTTGCACAGAAGTGCAAGATTTTTTCCGATCCTAAAAAATAAAAATAAAATTATTTAAAAAAAATAATCTGACAACATCTTTCACCACTGGTGCTGGTACCACTGTATATCTGCTTAGTTTTTGGTTATATTTTGAATAAAGTGCTTAATTATAATGATGTTAGCTTGTGTAAGCATGTCATTTGTCCACATGTCTAATCAGATTTGCATCTGAGCATATGCATTGCACCATGCCAGCTCATGTTGTACGTTAGAGGAAAGAGACGATGAAGTCATTTCCTGTTATCGCCTCATTTGTTTGGTTTCCCGGCAACACAGCAGCGACATCGGAGAGAGGACAACTTCTGAGAGCTGCTTGGATCCTTGAACCTGGTTTCCTAATAACCCTCATCACACACCGCGGACGAAATGTTTGATCAACTCCTTACTCATAATGAAACTGCCCTGTCAAGCCAGGCACTCTCATTGATTGATATAATAAAACATTTTAGTCCGTCCAGACGAATCAATCCGCCTTGAAGCCCATTAATCATGGATATCTGACAGTGGTTGGGTTTGTCATGATCATATTTGCATCAACAAGCTTGTCAGCATCTTCCCGCTAAACTTTACAATGTTGGAAAAGACACACAAAGCAATATATTTACACGTGCCTTTCATGATCCAATCTACGTTCAATGACGGGGATCTTCACATGTAAAGTCTAATATAGAGGATCCATACTCAGTGTATCAATATTCTCTATCTAGACCCAGCGAAAACATTGTAGAGGATCAATGCAATCAGCCCTAAGCCCCGAAATGTTCTATTAACAGCATTACACGGCAATTCAAATCAGTGGGAGAAGATTGATTCGGAGACATCCTGTGCATGGAATATGGTTGCTTTTTATGACCGGAATGGTTGTTTGAATAACACAGCTACAGTCTTTTCAGTGACATAGTAAATGCTGCAGAATGGGGAAAAAATACATATAAGTAAACTAAAAATTAATAGAGGCAAGGGGGTAACTTTGGGTTAAACTTTGAAGGGGTTGAGCTCTCCAAATATTGGAGAGCTCATGTATTGAAAAAAGTGACAAAAACGATGAAAGAATTGTGGAAAGCAAACAAAAAAAATGGCAACAATGTCAAAAGGCGACATATTGGGGAAAAAAAGACAAACTGTGGAAAAAAACTCAAAAAAGTTGTCAAAAAAAACCTGAAAAAAAAGTGATAAAAACTCAAAGAAGCAACTAAAACTTTGGAAAAACAAACTCCAGAAAGACTAAAAAAAAAACCGTTGAAACAGGCAAGGCGATTCAAAGTGCTTCACATAAAAATAACTTTAAAAAAAAGTTAAAGTTAAAGTCATAACACAATAGTAAAAGTTAATAAAAAAATAAAATTTTAACATAAATTGTCCAAAAGAAACTTCCTGATAAAGTTCCCTTGGCCTTTGGAATTAAAATACCCCCCCATCATCACATACCCTTCACCATACCTAGAGATAGACATGGGGAACTTTACAGATTAGATCATCCGTCAATGCAAATCAAACCAGCTATTAAGCTAACTGAGATAACACCATGCTAATGTCTATGTATGGTGAAGGGTGTATGATGATGATGGGGGGGGGGGGGGGGGTATTTTAATTCCAAAGGCCAAGTGAACTTTATCAGGATGCATAGTATCCTGATCCATAAAATAAATGGCCTCTAAAAATAAAAATGTGCCTCTATGGGAATTTAACATAAAGGGGTGTATACTTAGGCCTCCTGTATTTTAAGGAAGAGCATTTTTTTATTTGCAATACATTATTCCTTCACAGAGAAAACTGGTGTCCTTTAAAAGGTTGGATTTTTTTTAAATTTTTGAATTAAGGGATTAAGATTCCTTATTTTTAATCGTTAGCATGGGTGTGTGAACCTATGCAAGCTAATGTACTATCTTATGTTTAAAGATTTTTCAATAGTTAACCATAACATCCTCTCCGATATTGATAAAAAAAAAAAAACATGTGTGGGGAAGCTTTTGTAACCAAAAATAGGCAACACAAGATGGAGGATGACCTGTCACATGGGCATGCTGAGTGCATGGACCTAATGATAGTACAGGAAGCAGGGTTGAACAAAGAAAAACTAGAGAGTCTAAAACAATGGACATCTCAGTGAAAAATAGAAGCAACTTCAGCTTCTGTTTGTTCCTCCGTGATTCCTTGTGAGCGGTAATTGCACAGTGAAACATCCTGTTTTGAGTTACCTAACTCAATAGAGTCGCTGCCGCAATAAATAGGAATATTTCCTCAGCTGCGTAATGGAAAGAATCGCAGGGAAATGGGTTGTGACAGAAGAATGTTGCAATTGAAGTTAATGTAGCCTAACGTCTTTTATGCCCGTTACAGCATTCATATTTTTGGTCCTAAATAAGAGGTCAAGCTCACGCTGCCTTGTTTATGCGGCTGTAAAGATGACAGCACCCAAAGGACATTATGGATGAATTGATAAGATTTCAACAGGGGAAGAGAGGGAAGGTGTGATTTATGCCAGGAACTTGCTCACGGGGGTGGCCTGGGTCAGGGAGAAAACGGTGGCCAAGGTTGTCTGTGCGAGCAGATTAAGTGTCCAGACACAACCTGTCACTGAATATACAGCCTCAACTGTGGAAGCCAGGAACAAAGCCAGAAAGTGAATGGTAAGTCCAACACATTTTCCAACACACATAAGGGCATTTACTCCCTGCACACAAACACAGGCGAAAGAACAAGACACAGAGGGTGAGGAAGGGCGGGGGGGGGGGGATTCTGACAACAGGAAGTGAGGTAAAGAGGCAGGTGCTGCTTCCTGCCGCTGGGATACAAGCACGGAGACGGAAGGAGGCTGGGAGATTTTTTTTTTTTAAAGGGGGGAGGCGAGGGATTTGGGCTAGCAGATGGTGATTCTCTCACTGTGGAGGGAAGTGAAGCCGAGCGAAGATACGAGGAGAATGGAAAGAGTGTGGACAGAGGAGGAAGGATGTGAGTTGGTCCCAGGGGGAGGATGAGGTAGTGGGGTTATCCACCGGCTGGGCTGGGCTGGGCGTGCTCTGTATGGTCTGGAACCCCATGAGCCAAGCAGGAAGGGTCAGAGAGAGTCAGCCGGAGTCTCTGCACCTACAGGATATTGAAAAGCTCAAGTTAGATGGAGAGAGTTCAGTGTGGGGGTCAAATCCAAGGAAATGTGGTGTTTTTTTTTTCCAATTTGAGTTACTATAAAGGAATATATTGACATTTTAGGAAATTTTAGGATCGCATGTGCAAATGTGTTGCTGAAAATATAGATTGTAAACAATAATGGACGCAGTATCCGCGACGTGACCCATTGGTTTGTGAACTGCCATTTTGAAGCCAGGATTACATTTTGGCCGTCGCCATATTAGTATTTTGGATCCAAAAGTGGCCACATTTTGACAAAATGGCAGAGCCAATACCGGGTACAGTTTCAATGGCACTGTGCTAAGCTAAACGCTAAAGAGGAAAAGTAAGTTGCAACCAGAATGTTCCAATCAACTTTGATAAAGTGAAAACACACAGTGAAAGGGTCAAAGTTTAAGACATAAACATGGAGAGCGCCCAGAAAAAAGTTCACTGTCACTTTAATGTGCTCAGTGCAATGGTGATAAGCTTCTATCCTGATGAAGCGAGGCATTCGCTGCCAACTGGGACCATAAATGTCTTCTTACTGAAGTAAGAATTGGTTCCAGCCAACCAACCTTGAGCAAAAATCCAAATATGGTAGCTCTATGCATCAACAGTTTTAAAAGCTGTAGTAATAGAAACTTATGAGCACTTTTGTCGTATTTGTGTCTCACTTAACCAGCCTTATTGTGAGTCCTGTCCAACTTCTATCCGTGGACATGTTACGATGTATTCTGCACAAATCACAGCGTTTAAATTTGGGTGTGAAGTCATTCCCAGCTTCGGCTTCCGAGTTCCAAGGTAAATGAAACGCACTATTAATCAAGTAAGAATTAGCGTCATTTTCTATTTGGAGCCAGTAGAGTCACCCATTGTTGGAAATCAGACATTTTAAGGCACTTCCGATTGCGTTATCATGGATCCTACGCAACTTCTAGGCAAGTCCCGCACTACGAAGCAGCTGATTGGTTGGGGTTAGCCATTGACCTGGTTGACCCTTGTGGTGTCTTCCTGTCAAAATTGTAAATCAACACTTTACATAACTTATCAACTTTAGTTTTACAGTCATTTGGGGGAATTTTTGGTCAATAAACCTCAGTTATAGGAAATTGTACCTAATGTTTGAGTTAGAAAGGCAGATTTTGATTGAAATATGTCAACTTTTACTAAATACTGTTTGTCCCCAAATGCTATAAAATTGAATAAGACACCCCAAAATGAATGAAAGTAGAGATTTGTACTTGCCAAAGAGCATTGTGTGGAATCAATCATGTTATTTTGGGTAGTTAAAAGGAACATTGACATAGGAATACAGATCAATTTGACCTGGGGACAACATGAGCGATAGCCGATTGGTCATTGGAAAGGACCTGAACAAATCAGGTTCTGTTAGATGCGTTAGCATGGACGCCTGGATAATAGTAGCATGTGAATGCTACAGATGGGCGTGTCCAGCTTAGAATTTGCATGGGTTCACTGATAACGCATCCGGAAGTTGCCGCCTAGCTGGAACCAGCAGCTAGTTAGCTACAATTAGCATAAAGCCTGGAACTAGGGACAACAGCTAGCCTGGCTGTGTCCTAAAGTAACAAAATCCGTCTACCAGCACCTCTAAAGCTCACTAATTGACACTTTTTGAGAGCCAAAGTCCTGACACCACATCCAGGCACGCATCTGTTCCTCTAGCTTCTTTACTAGCACTTTTTCCATCTACTTTGTGAATACAGTCAACATTTTCCTCTGGTTTACTATCCCTTTTCAACAAATTGGCATCCACTACAGAATTTCCAGGACTTTCCTCTGGTTTCCTTTGCAACAAAAAATAGTCTGCCGCATATCCCCACATAAAACCACATTTTGACAGGCTTTATTTTTCGCTTTTCACATCTATTTCTCCCACACGCACACAAAAAAAGTGAGGATAAATCCCCGAAATAGATTTAGGCTCAAAGTGGCAGACTCCAAGCTGTTTTTCTTTGCCATACGGCAGCTGTCTTCAAACGTCTGGGATGACACAGCAAGCATCCTGTTTATTGACTACCAGCAGGAAATGCTTTCAATGCTAACAATGTGCGCTACATACAAGTCTCCTTGCTGCTGCTGCCTCTTTTTTCTAACCTCATCCCTCTCCCCAAAAAAGGGGGGAATGTTAACTTAAAAACGAACCATCTAGGGAAAGCTGTGCATCAATATTCATTCATGCAGAACATGCATTGTCAAGTAGAAATAGAGAGACGGTGATGAGTGCTGCATTTATTTGCAATTTACCTCCTGGTATGCTAATATAATGAGGTCTGCACACCAAATAACCAAAGTCTGCATGAATACTGATTCTGTGCCATGTTTTCAAATGCAACTGGCACATAGAAAACACTAATACGGCCTTTAGGGTTTCTTTTTCCTTTCTTTTCCTCGAGAGAATACTTAGTGATAATAGTGGGCTACATTTTCCTTTGAGGCAGTGAAGAGAAAATGATATTATTCCATCAGCATAAGATTATTGCATTATGTGTTCCTTACGTACTTCAATAAGCAATAAATCTTCAGGCAGGGCACCAGGAAAGCTGTACAAAGGTAGAACACATCCTTGCTGTATTGATGACAGTTGTGAGGGGGTGCGACAGATGGACAGCTCCAAATAAGGGACACTACTGAAATTATTAGAAAAGGTGGAAGTACTTTAGCTGAAGAGACGAGTCTGAGCTTTTCTCATGTTATTTCAGCTTTTCTTGGTGATGCACAGTATATTAATGACATCAAATAGTTGCATCATGATTGCTTTTGTGTGTATGTTGTGGGTTAATAAAGGTGTAATTTAGGCATATGCTAAGGATACTAATTCTCTCTTTGGTTATTATCATCAATATTTGCAGCATTTTCCCATTTCACCCATTTGTGGCAGTCATAACTATTTATTCAAAATGAGTTATGTTCAAGAGGAGGTTTGAAAGAAAGTATGAGCAATGCATGAAAGTGTTTGTTTTTTTAAATATGAAAGTATTTTTAATAGTATATTCAAGCCCCCTCCCCACTCTAATAACTCATAATGTCGAGGAGCACTGAGAAATTTAGATTTTTTTTTCCCTTTCGATTGTGAATGTGTGCCATCTCAACTTGAGCATTGCGGAAAAAGTTAACAATTCATATGTTGTTATGATGTTTAATCGGAAAAACAGTTGTCATTTGCTTAAATATACGTTCACACCGTTCAAAAAAGACCGTCTTCTCCTCAGAGCAGACCATTACGATGATTTTTTGCACTCCGCACACATGCATGAGCACATACAGACCCATCTACAATTTAAAGATCTGCACATAACAGCATGGTTGCACAGTTTAGGGTTTGCTGGCACCGGTTAGCACCAAAACCTCGACGTCGCGCAATGTCAACAAGATGGTTTCCTGACAACATGTTTGCGGAGACAGAGTGAGTCAGGCCTGGGGGGGGGGGGGGGGTTTACAGCAGGACACTGGATGTCTGGAGCCTTCAAGTTATGCTACAGAGGCATAAAGGAACAGTACAGCAACATTGACCCGAGGCTGCAGATCTTTGTATCAGGTGACAGTGGGGGGGGTCGCGGCCTTGACACCTGTTTTTTTTGACGGGAAATTGGACGGCTTTGTTTGGAGAGAATGACGTTTTTTTTCTAAGGATAGGTAGCACAAGGTTTACAGGAAAAAAACATGGTCTGTTTCTTTTAAATTTCACCCGGTGAATTTGATGAATAGATTATTTTTCTTATTGCTATTGAAAGTGAGCCCTTTGAATGGCAAATTATTTTCTCATTTCATCCAAAGACCCTTTTCTAGTTTCTCTTTTTTTTCACATTAATATAGAAAAGCAGCAAAAAAAGAATTTTCAAATGTCATGGTTGTAATTAAGGGATGTGTCTGTATTGGTGTGTCTCTCCAGGAAAAAAAGCCCTGATCTCTCTCTCTCTCTCTGTCTGTCTGTCTGTCTGTCTGTCTGTCTGTCTGTCTGTCTGTCTGTCTGTCTGTGTGTGTGTGTGTGAATGACATTGTTTATGTTTCACTTATCTATGGCAGATGTTAGCTGAGTGAAATTGAATTCCTGGCAATGAGGGAGAGAGATCACGGCGCGCATCCTTTTTTTTTTTTTTTATGTCTGGGGACAGGATTTCTCCTGGCCGGCCTTGATCCCTCGATTGTCTGCTCTGCTGATGTTGTGGGTGGATAATGACAAAGGTCGAGGGTGAAACAAGCTTTTCCTGTGTCACAGGGGCGAGAAACCACTGTCAGCCTGTTGGTTTCAATCAGATAACATCTCAAGCTGGTGGAACAGAAATGATGCAAATGACAAATTATATGCAGTAATAGACATCAGCTGTGAAATTCTTTTATTCGGCAGTAAGAACAGGTGAATTACTGCTTCCAGTGGCTCGTTGCAAGTTTGAGAAAAACACATATCAAGCCAGGGTTGATGGTTCTTCATATTTTTGCTTTTTTTCCCCCCCTATATTATCAGGATGGACTTGTAAATCTCCCTGAAAGATAAATCCTGCAGTGATAAAATGTAGTCAGTCATCTTTATTGCATTTCAGAGACTGGTGTGAAGATGGCGAGATGAAATTGCTGCAAATAAAAACATGGCAGAGCCCCAGAGTGAAAGGCTTTGCTCGCATGCTGAGAAGCATGCATTTATCTCCAAACTCGGAGCTGTTGTTCCTGCTGCAGTCGAGCCTTTCCCCAGAAATTGTCGGTTAGAAGATGCAACATCACTTCACTGTAAAAACCAATAGAGAGAGAGAGAAGTAAAGAGAGCAATTTGATGTAATTTCCTCGAAAACCAAGCTCATGTCTTTGCTCCTGTTTTTCCCCCGAGCTGTTTCTCATAACAACCCTGAACAAACATGACTATCAGCTGATATTGTAGGTCTCCACAAGCATGTGCAGATGACACTCATTACCAGCGTGGATCGGGAAGATACACAGGCAGCATTTACACAACAGCACCACTTCCTTGTGCTTGATTTGAAGAAAAAAAAGACAAAAACATAAACAGAACCATCACAAAATGACATTAAAAACTTTAACAAGAGGCAGTGGAAGAAGCACAGTATGTGAGTTAAGTTGCAGAGCAATCATATATTTAGTTCTCCTCTAATAACATCTGTCAATATTACACACACTGTTGCTTAACCTTTGTTATTCTATGCTCCTAAGATGACATAATACTGGGTCTGCCGTGTCTGATGTTAACACTGGTTACTATGGTGCCGTTGACATATTAGGTCCACATGGTCCCATTCAGACGCCCATGTGCTCAACACTACAAGTCAGCGGAAAATCAAAATCAACGGGTGTTCTATCGAACTACAGTCAAAGTTTGCCAGAATAACTATAATATTGTTGCTGTTGGGTGACAACCTTGTCACCTAAACAGGAAACAGGAAAGGCTCGTTTGAAAACCTTTATACGGAAGAGGATTAGGGCAACATGTGATAGATGTATTGGCTTCTGGCCGCTGCTCCTTTGTGTCGAAAGGAGCCAGTTGAGCTGGTTCGGGGGTCTGGTAAGGACTCCTGGGCGCCTCCCTAGGGAGGTGTTCCAGGCATGTCCAGCTTGGAGGAGGCCTCGGGGAAAACCCAGGACTAGGTGAAGGGATTATGTCTCCCAGTCTAAAATCGCTTGGGAAAGGGAAGCTTGGGGTCCCCTGCTGGAGCTGCTCCCCCTGCGACCCGACACCGGATAAGCAGACATGGATGGATAAACGCTAGAGCTCCTCCAGAGCCAAACATCATACAGTATGTGTATAATCGGTACAGTACACCTTTAACCAAACTCTGTCTGATCATCATTTAAACCGACTAATATGAAAGTGATGTCTCAGCAGATAGTGGAATGGTGTCTTTGTCCACCCCTGTGGGCTGGGTCTTCTCAAAGTCTTCAGACTAATTCTCTGCAAATGTAGATTCTGACTGTGCTGCAATATATCATCTGGAACCATGAATACAGCCATACAGTATTTCTCCGCCCTTCTAAAATACAGTTGATAGGCCCCTGAATGGAACAGCAACAGTTGGCACGTTCCCAACTTCCATGGGCCAGTCAATAAATGAAATCCCCTTACTGTAATAATTCATCCTACATTATCTTGTAGGGGCATCACATGCATACAGCAGCTCCTGAAACAGCAACAAGGAGCATGAAGGTGCCCTTCAAGACGCCTGAATAAAACGCAAATTTCTTACATTGAAAAGAAACCGCCAGAACTAAACCTGTTATGGTTTCAATTTGATCCCTTGTAGCATGAAGTTGACCCCTTTATCTATGCCTGAGATTGAATTGAAGGAGTTTGTGTGGAGGAGAGTTATCATTCGTGGCTGCTTTTTAGGGGGTCTTGGGTTTTAAATACACAGATAATGGAAATGAGGAAGATACATTATTAAGAAAAGCGCGTGTAGCAGAAGGGTGGTGCCATCAGTCAAAGAAGACATAAGAGATTTAGATCAATCCTGTTATATGGAAAAGCGCATGCACAATGTGGCTGATCTCCATATTTATATGTATAACTCTGTGTGGTGTCATTAATAATCCCAAAGATGGTCCATAAAGTCAATGGTGTAGCAATGGAAATTCAATATGAGTGAGCGGATGGTGTAGGGCCCTGAAAATATGTGGGGGTTTTGATTAGGGATACACGGATGGGGAAGTGGATAAGGAGAAGATATAAAAGCAGCCGCACATCTGCATCCCCACAGGAGAGCTTTTGGAGAGGAAGATGAATATGGATTCCCATTAGAAAGTGAATAGTTCATATCCAGGTGATTTGTTGCAAGGTATCAGCAGCTGAAATCTCCACTCCTCCGGTGAAGCCATTTGCGGAACTAGATTCCTCCAGACACCCCAGATTAAAATGCAGTTGAATGAAGTGGCAGGTGGCAATCACTCCCCCAGCCCTGTATCCCAAGCTCCCTTCATCTCCCCCTCATCCCGGCTCTTATTTTTATTGAAGTATATAAAAAAAGCACCTCCGAGAGGATCCTGGTGGAGAGATTTCGGGAACATCGGTCACAACCTGATGCTAACGACGTCTGATGAAAGGGCGGGAGATGAGCATGTGTGATGAAAATGCATGCGGTCGCCCTGAGCGAGAATCAACAAGAGGCTCTATAACAAGACACCATAAATAATATCCGGCAACAGCTTGAGCAATTTTTGACAAATGCTCGGCGGCGTGCCCTGACACGGCTCGGTTTTGGATAACGATGTTCACCTGGAGGAAGAAGCGGAGGTTGTATTTTGGGTTGGGAGTGAAGGATGTTCTCGCAAGATGCAATGGCCTGGTTTCTCAAAATAGAGCCATTAAATGCAACTTTACTCAATGACACAAGCAGGGTTCGAGTTCATCAAACTTTTCCCATTGCAACTTAGCCACGGATGAACGTGGATCCCAGTATCGGCCCATCGGGATACGATTTCAGCCTCAGCGTATCACTGAATGGCGGGCAGTGGTCAACGCGTTTCCACAAGGACGAGATACGGCGAGGGCAAGAGTTTATCAAAGAAAAAGAACATCCCCATTCTGCCCGGCAACCACTACAAGATAGACAATGGATGAGGATGGAGATCGCGACTGGACAATGCTGCCGACCTCAGTCACTCTGCCACAGTCACTCCTCCCCTTCACCTTCATATCTTTGCACCACTTCCAGTGTTTTCACACCGGATCGATAGGAGCCGTATAGAACGGCTGACTTGAAATTAGCTGGAAAAATATCAATAACTGTAGATAATGTGGCTGCAAATATCTCCATTGCCAGGACTGTAATTGAAAGCCATTATGATTTTACTGCTGAATTCCCTAACCAATTGTAATTGCAATATTATAGCCTATTGCAGTACAGTTGCAATATTTTTATTGATGCGGCTTCTCTATTCCAGGCGAATGAACAAGCTGTTAAAATATTCCCAACCCTGCTGTTAAAAAAGATAGGCACCTCTTTCGAAACATGTATCAACAACCTACAGTATGTGACAGGATTTTATTTTTTTTTTTTTTTTTGTCCAGTCTTTCAGAGGCATGTCCCGACTGAGGCCCCTGGTGCAATTTATCCCAACCTAGTGTTTCCTGGCTGCCACATTTTGTCCACAGGACAAGGGTTGAGTTCCTCAGCTTTTGTCAAGCATGTGTACAGAGATCAACACGTGTGTGTGTGTGTGTGTGTTTATAGTGGACCGGGATGATAATTCCTGCCAGGCATCTCAGCTATGCAGGTGTATGCGTATGTTTGCTCATGAGCGCCTCACCCTTGTCCTGTTCCTCCAAGAATAACATCGAAGGGCTAATGTAAACACAAGGGCGTACAGATTGATGAGTGGGAAACCCTGTTACATAAGCCAGTGCTATTCAGCTAGGTGGGAGACGTTGGTCCAAAACACCTGATGGAGGTGCTTGAGGGAGATGTAGAACACTGTCTGTGTCAAAAACACCGGGCATGTTGCCACAGGACGTGTTAGCATTTTTCTATAGGTTTCTATAGCATACTCTTTCAAGTGTAAGTGCTGTGTACAGTTCCGCTCTGGGATACTACCAGTACTTATTGAAACTGGTTGATACACTGGAACTGAGGAATATTATGTCTGTGTTACTGTGATCTTGGTGAAGTAGAGAATGAAATTCCCGTTTTACTGTACTGTCCATTCTTTAATGAAGAAAGAAAAATACTCTTTGATAAAGTAACACCTCAGGTGGGCATGTCATTAAATGGGTTTTTGATATGTGTGTGTGTGTGTGTCTGTGTGTGTGTGTGTGTGTGTGTGTGTGTATGTGTGTATATACATATATATATATATATATATATATATATATATATATATATATATATATATATATATATATATATATATATATATATATATATATATGTATGTACTGTATGTATCTATACTGTATGTGTGTGTATGTATGTATGTACACTTTATATTTACGTATGCATATACATATGTGTGTGTACTGTATGTATGTATGTATGTATGTATGTAATGAATGTATACATATATGTTATATAGGTATGTGTATATGTCTGTAAATGTACTGTATGTATTTATATACTGTATGTGTAAGTATATATATAAAATAAAAAAATTAAAATGAAATATGTATAAAAGCACATTCTCTCTCTCTCTCTCTCTCTCTCTCTCTCTCTCTCTCTCTCTCTCTCAATCTATAGGTCTCTCTCCAGTTTGTCATCCCTAGCTACTAATTTGGAATACCTACAATAATTGTCCAATATTATTAATATATATAATTATTAATTAATATAAATTATTTTTGACATGAACCCTAATGTATTCTGGCCTGAAAAAGATTTATGTTGAAATGTTAACTATTTGGTTGTACCCTCCTTCAATTCACTTTTGTGTTAGTTTCTTAATTTTGGAACATGTACTGCATGTTTTATTTAGTTCTTATCGTAGCTATCACTGATTACTTTATTTACTTATTGACCTGCTCTTTCTTCCTCTTATTTTACCTTGAATCTGACTTTGAGTAACTGCAACTAAATAATTTCCCTCAGGCGTTACAAGTATTCTCATTCTGACAGGACAATCTTTTCTAAAGGCAGCAGACTGAGTTTCTCCAGCACAGGTGTAGTTTTGGCCACGAGGCTTCTTCATTATTTTGTGTTGCTCTACCAATTAAAGCAGCTCATCGGAGACCCACGGTTGAGCTGTTGCTTGTCTAATTAGTAGCCACAGGCCACGGTGGAGTCTCGCGGCTACGGCATAAGCTTTCACATGAACAAGTAATCACAAGTCCGGTCTGTGTCTGCAGAGCCTCTCAAGAATGTCTCATTAACTAACAAGCAATCGTTTTATAGCTCTTTGTTTTCTAGCTGCATGTTTTTTCTGTGTCTTTGGTAGTTTCAATAAAAAAGTTAAAGTTCAAATGTGCTACTGGTACTTTATTTGGACATTCTTCCCTGTGCAGAGTACTGCATGCACAGAGTTTGACACCAGGAGGCTGTTCTTAATTTAATAATTATTAATAATTGATATTCTTTATTGATCCCCTATGGGGAAATTGATTAAGTTTAAACTCTGTTATTACACACTACACACAGGCCTGAAATACACACACATGGTCCTATACATGTACTAATGGAGAGATTTCAGACTGCTGAACAGGCGGTTGAGGGGGGTTCGGTGCTTTGCTCAAGAGCACCTTTGCAGGGCCCAGGGGGTGAACTGGCATCTCTGCAGCTACCAGGCCACACTCTGTTCCATGGTCCGTACGGGGACCCTCCAGTTCCCAATCCAACGCCCTATGGACTGAGCTACTGCCCACCCCCCGTACATTCATCTGTGGAAGCAGAAAAGTTTCTCTGTGCTCACCTTGCTAAGGCCTGTAGATATGAGCTCTGAGATGTGGGGATTTTGAAAGCAAACTGGGGTCCAAAATGCAACGTACACAAGTGTGACATGGAAATGTTGGAATTCCCACGACACATGCACTGAGAATGGACTTCAGTGAAGGAGGAGACGGCTTGTGTCCAAGTAGCATTGCTTCGCCTTTCTGAGAATTGAGTTTCCAGTTATTATGCAGTTAGAATATGGCTTTGTCTCATCTAACCTTGTAATTTTTACACCCTGGGACTGTACAAATCATGTCAATGGCGTTTTGTTTTGTTGTTGTAGGCTAGTTGGGGCCGGTTACCTTCAGGATCTGTGCTAAGCTAGGCTAGCAGTGGGTGCGCCAGACAGAGTTACAACACGCACGGAGATGAGAAGAATATGTATGGTCTTATATGGCTCTGGGTCGGCGTGTTCCTTTAAAAAACCCATCTTGGGCACCAGGTTAGCGGCTTTAGGGAGATTTTGGTCTCCTTTTCCACTGGGATGACCCTCGATGCACATCACATTCACATTGATTCTGTGAAAAAAGAAGACTAAAAGGCTTTTTAGTCATGAGTTAATGCTCTGCTTCCATAGTTCCTGGAACTGGTTGAAATGGGCTGATATTTGCATATTCACAGATTCTGTATTTTTACAAATTCAAGAATTTGAATTTACTGGACGTTATTTGTTGAAAACCCATATCAGACAAATTATTATTGAACGCCGAGTGTTGTAATGTCTTAAAACACTTCTGGAAAGGGCTCTTTAAACAGACGTCCATGTCGTCTTAAAAAACCAATGTATTATGCGATAATACCTCGAATATGGTTAATGTTTGATTCTATACCTGTGTACAGATTCCTACCTTCAGCTACAGAGTTATAAATAGGACTGAATCCTCGCGCCCTTTCACTCGTCCTCCCCCTGCACAGCAGGTCTCATCAAAAGCGTCGTGAGCAATGACGCGGCCCCGTTCGGCCAGTAGATGTTTAACCATGTCCTGGGGCACCGGCTGGCACTTAAACACACTTCACATTTCCCCCCAAAGTGAGCCTTCCGTCCGTCCTCCCCCGAGCTGAGAAGGGAGGTGGAAGCGAGGGAAGGGGAGGGGAATATAGGGCAGGAGCAGGGAGGAAGGGTGAGCTAACAGGCAAACACTAAAGGTTACCATCTCCATTTCACATCAAATATCAAGGACACGGGTAATTACCGCACGCAGCTGAGAGGTTCCGACACCAGCGTAGGGTATCTCTTCTATCTAACCTTGAAGTAGCCTGGACTGAAACGCTAGAAGCTGAAACTGGACTACAGAAAGAAAGACAAGAGAAAAAAAAATGAAACTCACACTCACTAATTGCAACGCTCCCAAAGTGCAGTGTACCCTAATTGCATGTCAGGATGTGTCCATTTTCCTGTCTCTCTAGCATGGTTTTTCAAGGAGATAGATTCCTCCCAGGGTTTGATCCCATCGCCTCGGCACAAACACAACCCGCTCTCCTCACCTTTGTGTCAATGTCACGAGGCATAATGCAAGTCAAACACCCCGGCAGCCATCTCACTTTGGTTACATTTATGTTGAAGGTTAGCTGCAAACACACACACAACGGAGCAAGATGGATTAAAAAGAGAAGAAAATAGAAGCAGAAAACTGGAAAGGAAAGCCAAGAAATTCACAGCACATATTAACATCCTTCTGCTACTCAGTGTCGCGTGTGGCCAGGGGCTGCGGAGTGAACCGAGGGTGTGAGTGTGTGAATTTCTGCTTGTCGGCTTTGTGGGTGGGCACAGGGCCGGGGCTGCATGTGCTGGCCGGGCTAATGCGGAGTCAACCGGGAGAATTTGATCCCTGGTTTGGAAGGCCAGGCGCATTGTTAAATTCCCGGATTAGACGGTTGTAAAGGGAGGGAATGTTAACTGCGCTGGTCAGCAGGCTCGGCCTGGATCAGCGTGCTTATTGAGGCTGCTCTGAGCGCCTGTCACCCGCTGATAGCGTGAAAATACATGACGCCCAACCGCGTTGCTCCCCCACTGACCCACATATCACACCTAAGTACAGAAAGTCCCAAATAACTGTGCTAAAATCTGCCATGGCTGTTAATTAATTCTCACAATAGGTCAGCCGGCGGCGGGCTCATGTCGGACATGCTCTGACTGCATTAGCTGAGAACGCAGGGCTGTGCCCCAGAAAAGAAAAGAAATATAAGCCAGCATGTGACACCTTTATGATGTCAAACCAGATAAGTGGCACACTCTCTATGAATACATGCTTCTGGAATCATGTTTACAGGTAAAACAGCAGAGCTAAAATAAGATTTCCTGCGCCCGTGCTAAGAATAGCCACGATGCAAAACTGTAGCTGTATGAGCGGAGCGCACGTCTTACAATGGGAGCGAGGAGTAGGAAGCCTCTAGCAGAGAATGATCAATTAGGAAGTCGCTCAGGTACCCCGCGCGCTGTCATGGCTTATTTGGGTTGTTGTTGCCACTGCTGTCGTTTATTGAGCCCCAGCCATTAGGGTTTGTTGGGGAAGAGGGGATGTTGTGCGCCTGTGCTTCCCCCACCCTCTCTCCTTGTTTTTCTCCCTAAGGAAGGCAGTCGTGTCTCCAGTCATTACAGGCTGTGTGTTTGAGGTGAGTGGGCTGCTGTGTGTCTACACTGGGCTCTTCAGTTATTTGAAAGTCACCCGCTCCCCTCCTGCCTGCATGCCTACCTGCCTGCCTGCACAGTCTGTGTTGCAGAAGGGAGGCACTGGCTCATGTCATCGCTCTCTGGGGCATTGCCCCGGCTGTGTTTGTCTGTCTGTCTACCCGTCTTCTTTGGTCTGCCAACTTGTCTGTCCGTCTTTTCGTGTCAACTTGCCGCCGCATAGTGTCTGTCCTGTTGCGAGGCTTCAGAATGACGCTGGTTTGGGGCTCATGGCAGAAACAAGTTCACACACTCTTTATTGTTAGCGTCAACATGTGTGGAGTCTCACTCAGTGGTCGGTAACCCTTGTGTTGTCCTCTCGGGTCAAAAACTTAAACATTTGACATTTTTGTCCTTTTTTCAGACTTTTCAGACTACCACCACCTCACTACCATTAGTTTTACTACTTTTTGAAATTCATAGATAACCCTTATTCATATAGAATTATACGTAATATTTGAGTTATTTTGACTAATAGTTAAGATCAGAGGAATGAAAGTGATCAATTGTTTTTGCAAAGAGCGTTGTATGGAGTCCAATCCATTTTTTTCGGTATTTTGTTTAAAAAGAAACCCATTTTTCAGGTATGGACATTTTTAA
Source organism: Etheostoma cragini (assembly GCF_013103735.1). Taxonomy (NCBI): domain Eukaryota; kingdom Metazoa; phylum Chordata; class Actinopteri; order Perciformes; family Percidae; genus Etheostoma; species Etheostoma cragini. Next base: position 2,237,461 of record NC_048428.1, on the reverse strand, counting down.
AAGGGTCATATTTGACCCGAGGACAACGGGAGGGTTAAGGTAGTGGCGAAGGTGCCTGGGTGTTGTCTATAAAAACAGGCTTTATTTAGTTTTAGGGAACTGCATGTTGTGCTCCACAGGGGGTTTCATGGTTCTTTATTTGAGTATGGTTACATGCACAACGTTCCACATCCAGCATTGCTTCGTTGCCCACTGAAATTCCAGATTTCACTCATTCAGGCAGGATATCCGTCACCATGGGCATTTTTTTGATGAATTTTCAAACTCTGGTGGATATCTGAGGACTATGGTTAACTGTTCCTCAGATCTCTGCAGGGTAAATCCAGACAGCTAGCTAGACTATGATTCTGATTGGTTCAAAGGAATGCCAATAAATCAGAGGAGAGGTGGAGGTTGGAGATCTCATGATGGATGTTGACGGATGCACCAACTGCCCATCCTCTGCGGTCTATAACCTTGGTGTAATCCTGGACTCCATCCTCTCTTTCCATCCTCACATCAAATCCATCACCAAATCCGCCTTTTTTCATTTTACGTGAAAAGATCTCCAGACTCCAGCCGGGACTCTCTGACTCTGTGGCAGAAACCCTCATTCATGCTTTCAAAGCCTACCTTTTGGACTACTGCAGGGGAGTACTGTCTGGGGTCCCCAGCAAAACCCTAGACAGGCTCTAGTATGTCCAAAACTCTGCCACCAGGGTCCTCACAAACACCAAGACCTGGCAGCACATCACTCCAACAGCCATCCACCTTCCCTGGCGTCCATCCATACACCCGACCACAAAACCTGCGGTCCTCAGACGCTGGCCTGCTCTCCATTCCCCACACCAGAATCTTTACCCATTGGGACAGAGCCTTTAGTGTTGCAGCCCCATCCCCCTGGAACAACCTTGCTGCAGATATCCAAAATGCTACATCCCTGGACTGGACATAGCAACAGTAATTTTTGCAAAAGTAATTCTGTAAAGTGTCCTTGGGTTTCATGAAAGGCGCTATATAAATGAAGTCATTATAATTAGCTGTATCGCAACTAGCAACAACATTATAATGCTCTTTATGTGTTAATGCTTTAGCAATGATGATCCAATACTGTATTTTATAGTAATGTAACACTGGCAAAGCCCATTTTTGCCTGTAAAGTGAATACATTTACTTTTATCTACAAGTACATTGTGCTGCTAATACCTTTTATATAAATTGGGATATTGTTATGCTCACCTAATAAGCATTGGTTCAACAGGGATTTAACAATGCATCAGGAATAAGTTAAAAATCAATGTTAAGGGTAAAAACGGTGTCAATAACAGCTTCAAAATGAATGTAAGAACAGATATCTTTTCAGAAATGTGCTAACTTTGTAGCTTTGTCTGAGAGGATTTAACAGAAAATCTTTGGAATTTTAACTGTAGCTACACACGAGCAATTCTGTTTTTAATTACGGGGCAAAGTCCGGGTACAGCTGGCAGAACTTTCTTCTGTTATTTAACGTCTTTATTTCTTAGAGTGTGCTTGCAGGTTTAGTGAGAAACAAGTCAGACTTCACTCTGCATCAACCTCTATTTGACAGGCAATTAAGGCCATTAGTATGTACAGTTGGTACTAGGTATATTTGTTTATGTCAGCCCTACTCCCTGGAGCCTGTGGCTGTGAGCTGTGATGGTATAATTCACCAGTCAGCCTCTTCTTCCGGAAACATGCCGCCTGGAATGACATATATATGAGTCATTCTCAGCGGGGCAAAGGTATCTGCTGGAGGGGGAGGGGGGGGAGAGACAGAGAATCTCTAACAGCAGTGATTATCATCTGATTGCTTCAACAGCCAGATGACAATGCGCAGCCTAGAACACATGTTGTTTTGTCGTAACCTTAGTGATTAGTTATTGAACCTTAGCGATGATGTGTTCTCAAATGGGAACTGAAACCTACACTGTGTGGGTCACTTGGGATCAAAGTGTTCACTCATGTGTTTACTCAGAATATCTATTATGTATGCTTGGGAAAATGGACTAACAGGGTTTTAAATGAAAGGGGTTAACTTGGTAGCGATTATGCTAAAGAAAACTCACAATGGAGCATCACAAAAGCAATGGCATAATAGGTTATGAAGGGACACAAGGGGGTTTTGGGATAGGATTTCCTTTTGATAGGATAAGAAGGCACGTAGAGTTTGTGGAAAGAGGCAGGGTGAGGGAGACGGGAGGGGTTGGGGACCTGTGAAAGGAAATGCCAATGACACACCGATCAAATAAATGACATAATTGTTCAAAGTTCAACAGCGGTCACCGCCAAGTGAGGTCATAGTCAGTGCTTTTACATGCACAACAGTAACTGCGGTTAAAGTGCCGCAGTTACTGTTGTGCAAGTGTAATTTTGTGTGCTTCCACGGACAAAAACTCAGAAAAGTATCCTTGCTGTTCTGAGTGAGATCCGGTTTCTGAATGTCCTCTGTCTTCAGTCTCTGGGTGAACGGTTCAAAGTCTGCACGGCTTTCCACGTCACTAGCCGAGACCAGGTGGGATCTTACCAAGGTACGGAGCATGTGTGACTCGCAACATAGTATAGAAGTGAGATGTCTCACTCTGGAGCTAAAACAGAGACCTAAACACACAGGGTGAAAACAAGATCTGCAGCAATGTGCAGTCCAACAAAAAAGTTGTTTTTTTTTTTTTAATAAAACCATGTAAACCGATTCTGGTACAACCTCAAAATACAATTATTAAACAGAAAATGAGCATAATATTGCCGCTTTAAGTGAACAACCGGGTTATGCCAGTATACATGAAAGGGAATGAATGGGGAGAATGACAGGAGTAACTCTACCTCCGCTGCAGTAGGTGGCGCTCTGATAACACACAACGGTTGTTTCCTCCGGTTGGCCTATGTCAACGTTACACCGATCAATTAGTAAAATTTGACAACTTATATCAATGTTTCATTTAAACATTCTTGTCACAGCGTAGGAACACACAGCGTTCACACCAGCCGACTGACAACTTGTTGATTATAACGTTATCTGTAACCAGTGTCGGATCAAACTAGCATGCTAACTTTGTTAGCTAACTAAAATTAACGTTAGCAAATGGCCGCAGCAGGGGCTTGGTCCCTTGAATTTGATTAACAATCTGTTTGGCCATCAACCAGACTTTTATTTTGTTGTTTGGTGTCATAGCAACGACAATTTCTTGCAGCGGTGTTCACTGCCCGATGTGAGTTGAGAGCAGATTTGAGTTGTACATGCTCGTAAACTATTTACGGCATAATGTGTCATACTGAAATTTGTGAAATCCATGAAATAATAAACTTTTCTCAATTAAACAATAACAAAAGATGAAAATCATTTCAAAACGTTTTAGCTAGCTATGATTGTTTGATTGCTAACGTTAGCTCAAAACGCCATTCAACAGCCTTTGTTGTATTTGTGTAGCCAGCATTGAACAAATTTTGTAAAGTAGGTCCATTTTTACTGTAATGACATCACAGAAGTCTCTTGTTAGCATCTGGTACGCTTCTTGCCGCAAAGTGATTGCTAGCTTATAGCTAAGCTAGCATAACGTTAGCTCAAAACCCCATTCCACTGACAGCCTTTTTTATGTTTGATTGCTAGCTTGTAGCTAAGCTAGCAGTCATTTCAAAAAGCTTAAGCTATTTATGGTTATTTGGTTGCCAAAGTTAGCTCAAAACATCATTCAACTGACAGCCTTTGTTGTGTTTAATGCTAATTTGTAGCCAGCAGTGACTTGGTTAAGTAGGTCAATTTTTGCTGTATTGACATTACAGAAGTCTCTCGTTAGCATCTTGTGTGCTACTTGACGCTCGACTCACATTGGGTAGGGGTTGCATGGCGTTTGAGACATAGGGTCATGGCCTCAACCCGTATATAATTGTTTTCTATATATCATTTTTTTAGAGTGGGTAGGATTTGGCAAAAGCCGGCCGTTAGCCT
>NC_048428.1:2230512-2233418 GCF_013103735.1 Etheostoma cragini | reverse complement strand
GCGTGGAAAAAAGTCCCCCTTTCTGTATCTGTGAAAACAAAACCGCTTTTTCTTTTCTTATACCTTCTTTTGCATTTCTTTTCAAACCTTTCTTAACAGGAGCAGGAGGAGTCGGATGACTTCATCCGAAACTGATCTGTGACCCAGATCTGCGGCGATAGATCTATGTTTGTATAAGCATGATAGGCAAGCAGTGGAGTCACATTGTTCACAGTTGTGTGAGGACAAAGACCCCCTGGGCAGAGACCTGCCTCCTTGGTCACAGGCTCAGAGAGAGAGACGTAAGGTTAGATAGAGGGAGGTGACTGGCATTGCATTGTGAAACACAGATTTGCTCTCAGATTAGAACAAGACACAAAACATTTCCTTTTAAAGGATTTATTTTGTATCCAGCAGACTAATTCAGCAAGGTGATGGATCATGGTTTTGGCCAGGTTCGGCAACCTTGGGCACGGTAGCTCAACCAATGGCGCACAAGCAGAATGTGTAGAAGATAGGGTTTTTTTTTTTTTGGAAATGTGCCAATTCACATGCCAAATGACCTCTTTCACATCCATTGGCAGGAGCACAGCCTGTCATTTACGGTAGTTTGATTGACTTTTCCCCCATCCACATTCCACGAAAAATCCTACTCTGCCTCCGATTGGCTAGTACTTGTTGCCTTTTTCACAGAATGCAACACAAAAAAAGGATTTTAAGCACCATACAAGAAGAAAATGGTATTATGTAACCACTTTTTTTCCTACTGAAAATTGAATTCATACCAAGTAAGACAGCAATCCCTTTCCTGTGACAGGAATGACAAACAGATTACAGCGCTATGTTTTCTGCCACACTGACTATGAAACTATGAGTCAGTTTTACTTTTATACATGCACTTGGAATTCTCTCCAGAACTAGGTGATACGTGATCCTTTATCAGAGTCTGAGAATACCACATTCAGCTCAGCATGTTCATGGTCATGGTAACCTGATCGTAAGTGCTCACCCCCACTCCCCTCCCTCCCTTCTCTTTCTCTCCCACACCTAAAAGTATACAATGAATACATCCCAGTTCCCTAATCAGTGGGTTGGGTCTGTGTTTATACCGTGTCCCTGACAAACACCACCCCCGAAACAGCCAAATAGCGCCGGTTCCCACAGAGATTGGCTGAAAATAATAAAAATACTTAGCATTCCTAAACACTGTATAATGGTAGTAGCCTTTAGTGCAGAGCTGGTATCACTGGAGGGGAAAACAACCTTCAGCCCCTGAATGCACCACCCTGTGTGAAACAATGACCATTGAACTGTCCTGCAGATTTTCCAGCACTTTTAAGATCTAGCACTAAAATCTCTCGCTGCGTGACCGCAATGTTCAAACAAAGCACTGCTTGAAATCTTTCGCTGGCACGGCGTGTTTCCGTATTTTTGGACTCCGCGGTTGAAAGGAATGAATGGAGCTCAGTTTCGGTCTCTTCACTGTTTGTTTTTCCAGAAATTACTATTTGTTTCACTTGAACAGAGAGACTCCTGAGGGCAACGAGAGTGTCTCTGTAGATAAGAGGAACTGCGTCTGTTGCTATTTATTTGAGTGATAACCTCAAGGCCATATGACTCAGCCTGCATGGTCACTGGTAACTAGCTGTTGTCAAAACAACACCATTATAGACATGGTTACATATATTTACAGTGCTTTGCATGTATTCTTTGCATTCTTTTGCATGAATCCTTCTCAAGGATTGATCTTGCCGATTTTCAAGGCAGAACAAGGAGGGTTTTCAATTTCAATTTTAGTCCAAATCCCTTATTTGTTCAGATTTTATATTTGTTGTTGTAAAGAATAGGCAGAAAATATTTAACCGTGATACAATTCAAGGGTCATTATTATCATTGTAGGTGGCAGTAGCTCAGTCCGTAAGGAGTTGGGGTTGGAAACCAAAGGGCCGCTGGTTCAATTCCCTGTACGGACCAAAGTAGGGAGTGTGGATTGGTAGCTGGAGAAATGCCACTTCACCCCTTGGGCAGTGTGCTCTTGAGCAAGCTACAAATTGGCACTAGACACAGAGTAGGTGTATGGCTGAGGCAAATGTGGATGACATGTTATAGTTTTGCAAGTATTTAGTCATAAACCAAAATGTTGGCTTTTGACTCGATGGTGTTGTTAGATGAAGTATCATTACAGTTCATCCTCAGGGGGGCATGAATGTCTGAACAACATTTCACTGCAATCTAGCATATATTTGTTGTTGACATTTGAGTTAAAATCCCAAATTCCCCCTTGTGGGACTAATAAAGGATACATTAATTAATCTTAATCGTAAATGTCAACCACATATTGGTACTGGAGAGAAAGTTGTAGTCATTAGAAGCTTTGAAGGCAATGGTAATTTTGAAAAGCTAGCAAGATTGGGAAGTAGCATCTCCATCTAACCCCTTCCCTTTGGGAAGATGCTAGATCGGATCCGCTAGACGTAATGAAGCCAAAGGCCGTGCATCAATCCCGCCTTATTCTGCATCTGATTGGCTTATTCTTACCCTAACCCTAACCAATCCGCACTCCTCGTGCCTGTACGTTTTTTATTACTGCCTGGGATGTAGAAAACCATTTCAAACAATTTATAAAATAGTGTCAATTGGAAATAGTTACCAAACCTACCTTTTAAGTATCGTGATGGACTGTTTTTAATTATGTTGAGCTAGCCTCAGCATTTTTAAATTGATGTCTTCATAAGGTCAGTGTTAATTAATATGGAATTTAATATGTACTGTCACCCAATTAATGAACAATTAAACACAAAGTAATAATGACATTCTTTAAGGCTTAATAGCTGAAGACTCGTCTGCCTAAACCAAAGAAGATCCATTTTTTTGGCAGGTTTTCCACTGGGTGGCAATGTGTGTGTGTGTGGGGGGGGGGGGGGGGG
>NC_048428.1:2222530-2230412 GCF_013103735.1 Etheostoma cragini | reverse complement strand
GGGGGGGGGACAAGAAATGTAGCGAGTGGGGGTTTGTAGCATATTTGCAGGCTGGACAAGCCTCAACCCTGTGTAATATGTAATCCAAAACCAGGCCAATGATTATCTCCCCTCCCCGCAAGCGCTGACTCAATTCTGATTTATGATTGGAATGAATATTGATTTTCCAGGAGCTTTTTTTCCCCACTCGCTCTTCCCTTCCATTTCTCCTTTTAACAAAAGAGTAAATGATGTATGTGCATTGATTTCCAATCAATTATTTTTATTCTCATTTTATTTAAGCTCGGACAAATTTTCAGTGGTACCCGTGGAGAGCAATGCATCTCTATCAGCCGCGCTGTACCTCATTACTAACTGGCCTTCTGATAGTAAGCAGGGAAATAATGAGGGTGCGTTTATTCCTGAGTCTGTCGTGTCTGCTTTACATTGTTGGACCATAAACTTGTCTCAGCTTCATTTCTATGACACTCACAAACAAATGAAATACATGCATTTTAACTCTTTCATTAGGACTATTATGTACCATTGTTATGTACCAAATGTACTCTAACTTTGGGACTCAGATATTCTTATTTTTCTAATTTGAACACTCATTTCCAAACTTTTTTTATTAGACTTGATCAAATATTAAATTCAAATTAACTATTTTAAACATCAAGTTCTGTTTTCTCACTGCGAGGGGTGCTTGTGAAAACACTTGGGTGATGTCTTCTTCGGCTCTAGAGGACCTTTCTACTGATTGAAAAAAATAACCCCTTATGATGTCATCAGGGTCATCTCAGCTTCAGATTGAGGCTTAAAAACGTAATTTAAAGAAGTGGACATTTAGTAGGCAGGACACTTGGTTGAAGATCTCTATTCTGTTCCATACACATCATGGAAAACCAGGCACGGGTGGGTCTCCAGTGCACCCAGGTTGCACAGAAAAACCCCTTAGAACAACTCACTAATTGAGTTGACAGTGATGCATTAAAATGGGTCATCCTGGAATTGCCCTTTCCTGTGGCTACTGCCTGGGCTGGGATTACATAACGATGATAAAGCTGCGGACCTGGTCTTCCAAGATAAAAGCTGCCATGCAGGACCTCGCGCATTCTCTAAATGCTTCGTCTAAGAGGCCTTCTGAAGGAAGTGATTACTGCCGAGCTGCCCACTAAGTCTCCAGCGGGACCCGACGGTGTACAGTTATTCATCAAACACAGACGGCGTAAGCCTTGGCAACTTTGGAAAATGCATGAATAATGAGTGGGTATGTTATTGTGCAATGATAAGCCGTGCATTCTTTTACATTTACATGTGGTGACAAAAGAAATTTTTAGCAGCTCTTGGAAACAGACATGGACTCAGTGAGTTTTCCCTCTTCAAAGCAAAGTGTCCACTCAGTCCTAGAGGGACATAATGAATAGCCCCATTAGTAACATAAAAGCAAAGTGGAATTCCTCTGCAAGGCTACTAAGGGCCAACTCGAGGCTTCACAAGGCATCCCATCGCCATATGACTAAATCAGATGCTATGGGTGACAAATATGGCCTAACAGCTGAGAGCAGCACAAAAGACACTCAGTTGTCTACTCGGGCCGGCAGCACAAAATACTGCCACGCGGAAGACAATGTGGCTCCTGTGTTAAAAGGTTGTTTATCTCATCTGTCGATGGCGTGCCAGGTTGTGGTGCGACTTAATGCTGTGAAGTTACGGAATAACTAACTGCAGAAAGAGATGCCTCTGTGGCACGCGAGTACTTCTGAGAGGAAGAGGAAATGACAATGATAAGAATAAGTCTGGATGACGCAATGCCGTTGCCAAATGTGTGATGGAATGTTACTGGAATGAAGAGTCATTCATGAGGCAATATGGCAGGGTACCAAAAGAAATCAGACAATACATTGGGATTATGGAAGTTATAATGTCAGAGTATGTAATATACGACCCAAATTCCATGCTTATTGACTTTGAGCACAAACATTCACTTTTAATTTCCTAATGCAGTGGTTCCAAAGTTTTGGATCCAGACCTCAGCTGAAGGGTTATTTCATAAAAAATGATAGAAAAGACAGTTTTCTGGGTTTCTGGAAACCACAAAAAAATGTATTATTTGAGGTGCATAACAGTGACGGTAACGTTTAGATTTAGAGTTACATCTTTTGCAAATGTATTACTTATTTTTTTCTTTCCCTTTTCTTTTTTTAGACTGTGAAATAGGGGATGCATTCCCATCTTAGGCCTCTAAAAATACAAACTATAGGTCTCATATTGGGTGTGCAAACCACAACAATGTTATTTTTTAAGGTGCATAACAGTGACAGTAACGTATTGATTTAGAGTTACATCTTTTGCAAATTTATTATTTTTTTTTTCTTTCCCTTTTCTTTTTTTTAGACTGTGAAATAGGGGATGCATTCCCATCTTAGACCTCTAAAAATACAAACTAAAGGTTTCACATTGGGTGAGTCATACTAATGGAGAAGCTGTTTCAAAAAGAATGCAAAACCGTAATATATAGTTTATTTTTCTACCCAAAACTAAAAACCTACTTGCGATCAGCTATAATCATAATTGTGAAAATTTAAAAAAAGGATTGCGTATAACACGCGTATTTTAGGTTAAGCACCACCTGAACTGAGTCTAGAAATAGACCAGTATCTACAGTATAAAGTATCAATAGCTTTGAAATAAAGTCTATTTTTCTACAAAAAAACAAGGAACAGAATTCAGGAGACGGTAGGGTAATTAGTTTATTTGAGAGGCCCACACTTTAAAAAAATTGTGTATATATATATATATATATATATATATATATATATATAGAAAGGTATGTCTTTAGGGTGCAGAAGGGAAGAACTACATGTAATGTCAAAGTGATATACTAAAGGAATACAAGACGTGTCATTTTCAATGGTAAAGCAGATATGGGCCTACATATACAGTATGTATTGTAGGAATGCAGAAATAATACAGTATATACAATCAGAAATGTGTGATCTGTTGCTCTAAAGTATGAAAAAAATGAATTCATTTTTGAAGGAAAAATGACTTTCGTTGTATGCTTACAGCTCCTTTGCTGATTGGCTAATATTGCTGCTAAGTGGCATGTGTGGTTATTCTGGAAATAAAGGGTTTTCTTCCATGTATCTTTCTAACTAAACTGGGGTAAAACAAATTCTTTAACTTTGGGGAACTACTTTGAATATTAATTCCGCCGCACGCTCTTTTAAGTGCAAATTAGATGTTAAAGCGATGACGTGCTGAACCTCCGATTACGACGGACTCTGGTGTTGTACTTGTCGGCAATAAAGCAGAAGTCTAAAGTCTATTTTAACACGGTCGGAGAGGAGAAGTGAGGACACATGTTTCCTCTAAAGTCATACATGCACTGATAACACAATGGTGTCCATTAGTCACTGTGTCCCAAGACATGGATTCACTCTTAGTGGCTGTGATGTCAACACACACCCACACACACATACACACACACTTCACCACGGTTACAGCCTTGATGAACTCATCTCCTTGTTGCAGCAAACAGCAGTGTTGCAAGTGCTACTTGTGACACACACACACACACACACACACACACACAGTGGTGACATGTGACTAAGTACTTTCCTCAAGAACTGTGCAAATATGAGGTACTTGTACTTTACAAGAGTCTTTTCTTTTCACGCCACTTTCTACTTCTACTTCACAACCTTTCAGAGGGAAATATTCTACTTATTACCCCACTACATTAATCGGACAGTGGTTTCTTTAAAAAAAAAAAAAAATTGCAATACATATGTTGTTTATAAAACACAGTTTAAAAAAATACAATATAGATGCTGACAGCTTCCCCAATGTGAGGATTTTTCAGCATTGACTAATTTTACTTTTTATTTGTAGGCCCACATTTCCCTTATGATACTTACTTTTACTTCAGTAACATTTTCAATGCAGGACTTTAACTTGTAACAGAGTATTTTTGGTGTGGTAGTAGTACGACTGCTTATACTTAAGTGAAGGATCTGAATACTTCACCACAGCAAAGAGAGAGATGTTTTCCACTGAAGAGAAATACAACTGTCTCGGCTCACATGCGCTGTCTGTGGAGAAACACGTCGCCGACAGAAAAGACTACAGGGAGGGAGAGAGAGGGAGAGAGAGAGAGAAAGAGAGAGCATCAGCCCTTTATATACATGCCTATAAATAACCAGCCAATCAGCGGCGAGGCACTGGGAGTTAAACGCGCCAATTAAAACGGAGAAAGGAACCAAATGAAGTCAGAGTCCGGCCCCGATTGGTCGACTGTGATCTCATTTGCCAGCCCTTACGCTGCTCGCCGCTGATTGGCTGAAACCCTGCAAGCGTAATCTCGCCGTGAGGAAAAGGAGGACGGGGAGGAGGGGGGGGGCCGGGCTTCGAGGTTTGAATAGGGAAGTTTGCAGAGCGCAGTTGTTCCCCATCTAGTCCAGTGCAGTGTTTGCAAACACCTTGAACACAAGCGCGCGAGAGAGAGAGAAGAGAGAGAGAGAGAGAGAGAGAGAGAGAAGAAGAAGAAGAAGAAGCAGGGGGGGACTGACGGACGGACGCTCGGCTGCTACTGCTGCTGAAAACAAGCGCCTCTACTCCGCTTGCATCGCAGGGGACCCGCTCTTATTCCTTCCGCTGGCTGTATTTTTTTTTTTACCTGACAAACAGATAGAACTTGCACCTGAATAGATTTATTTTTAATTTTAATTTTTGAAACAAGCTCTGGAGAAAAAAAAATGGATGTTCTACCCATGTGCAGCATCTTTCAAGAACTTCAAATAGTTCACGACACGGGCTATTTCTCAGCGTTACCGTCACTGGAGGAGTACTGGCAGCAGGTGAATCTATCTATCAACTGTTTTGTGAAGTCACTGTTTGTTTGTTTTTGCGCTTGTTTGGCAAAGCGGAACTGAGACGCTCGGTTTGATCGATTGCACCGCGGTGTTATTGAATGCGCCACAAGTTCGATACGATATCGTAACGATTGTAAACACAAGTGCCCCAATGCCTAGAAGGCGCCCGTCTTTTTTGTTTTTAATGATCATTTTCGTTGTGGGGCTGGATGAATGGGTACAGACTAACTGCTGGCGCTTTTTACTGCTCTGCTAGATGTGACAGGACTTGAGCGCACGAGAGCCGGTGTAGGAGGAAGTAGAATTTCAAATCAGTCTGTCAGTCATTTCAAAATCAGATGTAGCACGTTGGCTCAGAGTCAGCTCTGTATTTAATGAGGAAATAATGTTTCTTTTCATGAGATGATTCCGTTTTGTTTTGACAGTTTCAGAACCTGCGTTATGGAGTTTTAAATGTGACAGTGTTTCAACTCCGTGATGAAGAATGTAACATCCTCCTCTCCCTTTTCACAACATTTATTTTCCTTTAAAAAGAAATCCATTTACATCATGCTGGGATTTGAATGGCCTATCAAATGTCAGCCATGGCCAATCGCTGCTCGCATGAGTAGGCACTAGTGCAGCTGGAAAATGTTGTGCAAGGCTGCAGAGGCCTGGAGGAAATATTTATTCTGGCTACATCTGCCTTGTCAGCTCCTACTGCCGCCGAGCACCTTCTAATGCATGCCCGCCCCCCCTCGCCCCTTGCTTTTTTTCAACTTAAATGGCCTCTGAAGGCGACTGGAAGCGGGACTTTTAAGGGGCTGAGGAAGGATGTGATTGCATGTCAGAGGCTTGCATGAGGAAAAGCATCTGAATGATGGCTCATGTTGGGGGGGTTGGTGGGGGGGGGGGGGGGGGGGGTTGAGCTGCTTCCTTAAAAGGACTCTAGATATGATCAGTGAGTCGTTTGCTGAAATGACAGTGCAGGTTTAGTGTTGGGCTGCGGTCAGGTGAGGGGAGACGTGAGTCACGTGAAGCTGAAGGTGCATGCTGGGATGTTTGAGAGGAGGTTGTTGGGGAATGGGGGGGGTGGGGGGGGTTGGGGTTGAGGTCAGCCAAGTCCATCAGTGAATTCCGAATCCTGGTATTGCAAATGCATTCATTTACTTTCATTATCAAATAATGTTGCCGATTATTGTCTCCATGACTCATTCACGCCAAAGATGATGTGCTTAACTTGTTTTATCTAGCCAACAGTCCCAAACCCCAAAATATTTCATATCACTTAAAATATAATAAAACATGCAGAAGATCCTTGTATTTGAGAAGCTGGAACCTGTAAAAACTTGGCATTTTTGCTTGAAAAAATGATTCATTTTCTTTTGATTGATTAATATGTACAGCTGTAATGTCTAAACGTGATAACTAGGAGCCTGGTATGTACCATGAAGACAAGTAGAGTAATATCTTCAATTTCCTTGTTAGGGCTTCCTGCTGTAAGCACTTAAATAATCTGCCACACGAGGCATTTTGGGGGTATGTGCCCATGCATCATTTAAAAGGATTTCCCACACAGCAGCATTTTGCTGGCGTGTGAATGAATGGAGGGCTGCTGTTGAAATTCATTCATTCATTCATTTTTACTGTATCTTCTCACCCGACCAGACATGCTTGGAGTTGGAGCGCTACCTCCAGAGCGAGCCTTACGTCTCCACAGCCGACCTCAAGTTCGACAGCCAGGAGGACCTCTGGAGTAAGTTGATCTTGGCCTGCGGGGACAAGGCCAAGGCCGAGTCCGACCCCAAGCTGCCCGCGGCCCACGAGGAGGACAATCAGGACAGCCAAATCTTGGACACCAACAGTGTGAATTCTGACGCCAGCAGCGAAGCTTCAGACAGTTCTGAGGAGCTCTCGCCCATACACAGCTTTACCTCCAACCCTCTGGGTTCCGTCTTGGTTGGCTCTGGACCTTTTAGCCCCTCCATCATAAGCACTCCCCCGTCCTCTCCGGAGGCCAATTTGGAGGCCGGCGGCGTGACTAACGGCTGGGTCGCCACGCACGCAGAGTTGCACTTGCCGGTCAAAATCAGGAGCGGCGGGGTGGCAAAGAGCACGGAAAAGACGGGACTCATCTGCGGGGACGCGTCCCCGGACGGCAGGAGACGAGTACACAGGTGTAACTTCAACGGGTGTCGCAAGGTTTACACGAAGAGCTCCCACCTAAAAGCACACCAGCGCACTCATACAGGTGAGTCCTCAAGCACCTATCAGAGCCGAGCTGGCCCTTATCAAAACCACATGGGATGTATCTCTTATGGCACAGAAAAGAACTACAGAGAACCCACGTGAGGGTCTTCTCTGCTGCAAAATCAATTCATTCAACACCAAAAAAAGCCCTTTTTTTATTGAGTGAATGGCGGAAGTGCTTTCAATTAAGTCTTCCACCTTGATGGCATTGTCCATCCATTGTGTAATGTAATTAAAGGTCCACATTGCATGATGCCCTCAGCTGGCACACTGAGTATTAGCTCTGCATGGCTGGATACCTAAACTGTGACCTAAGCTATCTGGAATGTGACTGACTGAGCCAGAGAGTGGGCGGGCGAGAGAGGGGAGGAGGGGGAGCACATGGGAGATAAAAGGACTTGAAAACAGATTGAGTTTCACCATGGGAAAGGGGTGAATGGGCGTGGAGCCTGGGGGGGACAGAGTTGGAGGGGGTTTGAATGGTCACTTGAGTGTTTTTCTTATTTTTGATTAGCAGCGTGAAATTGCACGTGGGACTTTTTCCTTCCACGTTTAATTCACATTCAGCTGCACGGTATCGCTCTTAGCATTCTTCGCATGTTTCAGGTTGTAAAAACGCAGCTAGTGGTCCAACAGGTCCAGCGGAATCTGGGTCTCGGGTGTCTTGTCAGCGCTTATGTCATCTGCCCTGGCCCAGGGATGATTGATATGGACGCAATTTGAACAACAACAGATCAAAGCTGACCAATCACAGCCTGAGCGGGAAAGCATTCCTTCTAGTGCCTTGAGCTCAATTA
>NC_048428.1:2221328-2222518 GCF_013103735.1 Etheostoma cragini | reverse complement strand
CCCCCCCCCCCCCCCCCGTCTTGTTTGTTCTGCAGGTGAAAAGCCTTACAGGTGTTCATGGGAGGGCTGCGAGTGGCGTTTTGCACGAAGCGACGAGTTGACCAGACACTTCAGGAAGCACACTGGGGCAAAGCCATTTAAATGCAGTCACTGTGACAGGTAAGACAGCACAATCTGCAAGTAACGTCACTGCCCCCCCCTTCACACAGATCCCAGGCATGCACTCGTGACGTGCACCACTGTTGGTGTGATCTATTTGTTTTGCCAACCAGATAAGAATGCCTGTCTGAGACACTGAGAGCAACAAAACAACAGAGCTAGATATCAGGACCAGCCTCGATAATCCAGTATCGGCTGCAGTTTACGATTCTTTTCGATGTTAAATTATCTGTCGATTTTATTTTCTTCTTTAATTGATTAGCTGTTAGGTCTATGAAATGTCAGGAAATTGTGAAAAATGTCGCCCTGTGTCTACTAACGCCCTAAGATGACGTCCACAGCTCAAATATTTTCCATTAAATGTCCAAGAGGAGTGAAGGAACTAAAGCAAATTCACATTCAAGAAGCTGGAATCAAAGAATTTCCATTTTCTTTCATAAGAAAACTAATAAATTGCTTATGACATGACGTACTTGGCAATTAATTTAATCTTTTGAGTCATTCAGTCGAGGAATCTGTGCAGCTTTAATCAGGAGGTCATTGACCAGCTGTCCATCTTTGCATTGTGACTGACTTCCTCCCCCCCTCCCCCCTCTGTCCCCAGATGTTTCTCCAGGTCTGACCATCTGGCTCTTCACATGAAGAGACACGTCTAGGGCAGGCCGAGCTTCAACCGAGCAACGCAGAGAAGAGGAAAGATTGAAAGGAGGAATTGAGGGAAAAAAGAAAAAAAAAAGAAGAAGCAAACGCCGTCTCCCGACCAGTCTCTTGGTTGAACTGTCCCAGAACAGAGTGGCGGGAGTGTGTTCCAGCCAAAGCATGCCGTTTTTGCACCATACTGAAACCCAGTGCCTCCGGGACCTCTCGTTGGAGAAAGGCGCTCTGAAGGTTGTCCGTTGCAACAGAAAGGAAGATTGAGATTGAGGACTTACAACACACACAAAAAAGAAGATAAAAGACACAAACAAAAAGGCTGAATGATTTGTATGTATGGAGCATGATGGTTTTTTTTTGGGGGGGGGGGGGGGGGG
>NC_048428.1:2199534-2221228 GCF_013103735.1 Etheostoma cragini | reverse complement strand
CCCCCCCCCCCCCCCCCCCCCCCCACCTAATCTTCCTCCTGGTCACTGTATGACAGGAGCTTTTTTTGGTGTTTTTTGGTGCAGCTACTAAATGTGCAATGTGTTATGTAGCCTGGTTAATTATTTTTTTACAAGCTACAAAGTTGATTTGTAGTCCAATTGTATAAGCTGTGTGCTTAGAGGTATAACACAACTATACTATAACTTCAGTATCATAGACAGGTGTTGCATGGTTCTAGGGTTTGTTCATTTCATGTTTCCACTGTAATCAGGACTGCAAATAGTTTCAATAAAAGTGCAGCTAAAGTGCGGACGGTTAAATGTTACAATATTGTACATAAAGCCTTGATGATTTCCTCTTTTTTTAGTTTTTACTACTTCATCGGTTTCATTCTGGCTGGAGATTTCACCACTGCTTACTCATTTTCTCATCCATCCTATGCCTTGAGGAGTAATTTTGATTTTTTTGTACTTTCTTTTCTATCTAATAATGCACTGTTGACCTTAATGGTGCCTTATGCAAGTGACTCAGCCCCGGTGGTAGCCATGCTTTTTGCTCCCTGGGGGAAGTCACAGTTGTTGTATGGGTGATTTGACAAGCTTGATCAAGGCTCGATTACACATTAACTCGCACATCTTTTGTGTTCAATGACCGTCGTCCGCGTCAATTCCTTCGTTTTAATTGTGTCTTTGAAATGTGAACGTCCAGAAAAGCACCTTCTCTCAGTCGTCTTAGAGTCAGAGCACCAGATTAGTTGATAGTCTAGCCCATTTGATTCAATCCGAACATGTAAATAAGACAAATGCTGTATGTTTAGAGCACTTAAAATTCATTTATTAAAGACGTTAACTACTGTGTAGTATGTACTCGAGTCAATCACACACACACACACACACACACACACAGCTCTAAAGGTACAAAACAACCAGACTAGGTGAATAATTCTTAATCATTTTTTTGAATGTGCAGCTGCTCCTTTTTCGCCGTATCCCTCCGCACCATCACCGACACCATTGTCTCCTCCATCCCACCCCCCACCCCTGTCCCTTTCTGTCCCTCCATCCCCGCAAGTGGGACTGAAGAAAAAGCTAAAGATTTATTGTAATTAACAGGCTGCAGTCGGACAGGCCTCGCCTTGTACTGCCTCTCAGTAATGAATTGCTAAAGGCTTTGTTGGCATGGAATCTGTCACAGACTGCTGACTGTGTAGGTTGGTTATTGACCTGTCTGGGGACCGTTGTTTTAGCCAAGCTGAAACAGTATTATGAAAACCACAGGAGTGGGCTCGGTGGGGGGGGGGGGGCTAGCTCTGGGGACGGGGATAAGGATCAAGTGTTAATGGTGCTTTATGGAAGTTTGACAACAGCAACGAAAAAGCCCATGATAGATTCTGCTTTAGATCTGGGTTTGATTTGGTGGAAAGGGGTGGGGGGGTCATGGTAATGATAGGGATGATAGTTATAACTGTTTGAGGATAGGAGTCATCCGTGCTACCATGCTGGAGAAATTCAATGTTGCAGAAAGTTGCACCGTGGCGAGGCTGCGACTTATGGATTTCAGATAAGCAGGTGAAAGAAACAGGATGAGTACAAAGTTGAAAGTGCTTGCTGCGATAGATTTGGGAGTGCTGGCAGTGCTTTTTGTGGGCAAAGGAGAGGAACATCTATTCTGTAGAGAGAGAGAGAGAGAGAGAGAGAGAGAGAGAGATAAAAAAGGCAGCCAATGCTGTTCAAGTGGTAATTGAGCCTTGATTAAGCCCCGTGTTTGCGCGCATCTTTTCCGCTTCTCATCATCGCCTTTATCCCACCACCCCAACTTCTTCAGACACACACACACACACACACACACACAACTCCTTGTTCTCAACTGAATCTTTGTATAAAAAGAAGAAAAAAAAAAAAACTTTTGTAAAATTGTTATGTTTATGCTTTATGAAATTTTTATTTGAAATTGTTTTGCAAAATTGTTATATTTCTGTATGAATGTATTTTTTATTGGAATAATAAGAAATTCTTATCTGACTTTGGCTTGCTTCCTTTGTCTCATTTGTTGATTCTTCCTCAGTTATGCTCCATTATTGTGAAAGCTTTTTTTATTTTCATTTTTCGTGGTAGGTTGCAGCTTGTTGATGAATGTAAGTATTAATGGACTGTTATTACATAGCGCTTTTCTAGTCTTAACAACTACTCAAAGCACTTTTACATAGTACAGGAGCCATTCACACACCGTACATTTACACACACGTATATGCTGAACCCTGTTGCATCCCGCTACGTCCACTGATGCTCTGCTATGCCACACAACGCCCTGCAGTGCCCTGCTATGACATGAACTACTACCATTTCTAGTCATAGTTCCATTATCTTTATTGTGACAATTATTGCCACTGTGCATCACCCCCTCCCCCCCAACCGGCCCCATTAGACTCCGCCTACCAAGAGCCTGGGTCTGCCTGTCCCAGGTTTCTCCCTAAAAGGCACTAATCGCTTGGTCTTGGGGAAACTACTACCATTGTTGGGTCTTTGTTCATTACAGAGTGTGGTCTAGATCCATAAAGTGTCTCGAGATAACTTTTGTTAGGATTTGATACTACAAATAAAATTGAATCCGGTGTCCAATTCAGGGTTCAGTGTCTCACCATAAGGCACTTGGACTTGGGACTGCAGTGGGCTAGGGCTCAAAACTCCAACCCTCCAATGGACCACTTGAGCCACATCCGCCCCATGACACAGTCTGGTTGGGTCAGGGTGTGAGCAGGGTGCACATATCAGACATCATTTTTCTACTTTGCGCAATATATATATTATTTGTTAAACAGTCACCTACTTGAAGCTCAAAGTGGTCTCACCTCAACTTGTAACATGCATGGAAATATCTTTCGCCAACGAGCAAATTATAACTTTAGCAGAAACTGGTTGTTAAACCCAGAAACCTGATGCACGCTCGCTCCCAGTGGCAAACACTCACACTCTTTTTCCCCCCAAACACCCCCTAGAAAAGTTTCTGTAAAATCTCACTGCAGTGGTTTTCAGTTCTTAAAGCGAGTGCTCCCTCCTTAGCTCTCATCAAAGCAGTATAAATAATTTATCTCCATCTCTTACAGCCCATGGCATTTAATTAGAGAGCAGCTTTTATACATTTGTTAGATAATTACTCTACTTGACACAGATAATGATACAAAACAGCAGTGGATAAACCAAAGAGCCGAGTTTAAGTCACAAACTAACAAGAAAATAAGATTAAAAAAAAAAAGAAAGCCTTCTTCTTCTCTGCTCCCCTGTTTACGGTGATGACCTAGAATGGGCAGGCAACTTATTAGCTCCTCTGATTTCCAGTAAAAGCCCTGTGGTTTAGAAATGGATCTTTGCCTGCAGTTGGTAATTAGGCTCGCTTTGGAGAACCTCCCAGCTTTGGAGTGGCGAAGAGTGTTGTTTTTGCCTTAAATGCTGCAGCTCCTTGATCTCTCCAAACTGCGGCCCCACTTGATTTCTCTACCTGTGATGCATAGTGCATTGCTCAAGAGCAAAAAACCAGCAAAGAAAAGTTCTGAGTCCAAACTATTCACTTGACCTGCACATGAGAGAAAAATCGGCAGATCCTTGTGTTTGACCTCTTAAAGGAGCCAGACACATGTTGCGTTTAATTTCCATGCAGCTGACTCACATCCTCACTACATAAATGGAACATCCTCTTGTGAAGTGGACCATCATGGATAAGGTTTCTCCTAAATGTGGCACTCAGAGCGCATATTTGCTTTGATGTGTCCGGACTGCAAATCCTCCATATGCTTTCCCACATTGATATTGTAACACAGTCTAAAACCCAAAGGATTATGGGAAACAATTCATCACTTTTTAGGCCCACGTCTTATCTTAATGTCACAGGGGAGGGCGTAAGATCTAGGGGGTTTTGTCTCATGGCAATGGCAGGTTTGAAGAGGTCTATGGGTAACCAGTGGTGGAAAGAAATTAAATATACAATTTTTTGATTCATGCATTAGTTTAGAGGTGCGTGTAGTGTTCTTGTAGCTGCCTGTGGCTCAGGATATATAGCGGGTTGTCCTCTAATCATAAGGTTGGGTGTTTTGATCCCCCAGGCCAGTGTGCCTTGCACGGCGGCTCCACCACTCTGGGAATGAGTACATTGCAAAAAACTTTGTCTAGAAAGGCCTTCCATCAATGCCGTTGGATGTTGCGGTACTTTATACTTCTACTCCATTAAATCTATTCTACAGCTGGAGTTATTTTTCATGTCACTCAAAGGATTTTTCATTAAAGACAAAAAAGTATGATAAGCTCATAAAATACTATGCATTGTCCCAAAGAGTGATTTCCCCTTTAAACATTCATGAAACCAAAGAGCATTTTACCTATTTCAGAAATGGGAAAAAAAGTCAAAAAAAATGAATACAGATTGGTGCAGTAGAATTATTTCTTTCCTCCTCCATTGGTCATCTCAAAAGCTTTCAGATTTATGTGGTAACCCTTTGGAGGGGCCCGACCCCCAGTTTGGGAACCACTGGACTGATCTACTGAACTGTATAAGTAGTTGGGACTACCTACAGCTCAACCAACAGTAAAAGGCAAATTCACATTAGTATTAATCTAATAATATAATATACAATAATGTATGTCACCAGTTTCTTTACTTTTGATACTATAAGTAGGACCATCCTGACATCGTCATACTCAGATTCTGGTCAGAATACGAGTCTGATATAATCACTCTGTGATTATGGGGCGTGTTTCAACTGAACCAGGAAAGAAAAGGCCTCTGAATTCAATTGGATAGACCTACAACCAATCAGAGCAACAGATAGACCTACAACCAATAAGAGCAACCGAGTATGTGACGGATGTTGCCGAATCCCTTCTGCAAATACATCTTCCCGATCGAAAAACGCCTTGATCACGGTTCTCTGTTCCTCTATCTGTCGATATTTTCTATAGCAGATGTGATGGCCAAATCTACAAATCTTACTTATCCAGTGGTGGCCATCTTTGTTGATAAATTGGTAAAAAAATTCCACCCAACCGCTCTTTGGTGGCCAGATTGATTACGTTACTGTTGTCCATCATCTCACAAAGCCCACCCTAACAATTTGATTGGTCCGAACCGCTCTGGTTCGAGGATAGTTGCTCTACAACGGATCATGTCCAGATCAAACTTCCCAACTACTTCTTTTACTTAACGTTATATACTACTATAATACTATATCAAACTACACAATAAAATTAAATCTCCATTGTATTATGGTTGGTATTTTTCTGCAATAGCCATTAAATGTATTTAATGGCTTTAATTTAATTTAGTTTTCATTGGTAATGGCGGAGTCCGCCACTCTTGCGCTAGATTCCAATTGCCTACCTAACCACAAGTTAGTCACAGGAAAAGATGCATGCATGTAATCCAGTCTTACTTCGAGGAGACTCGACCCCAAGGTTGGGAACAGCTGGACTAAACTACCTGTGTGAATGCAAAGTTCCAATGTAGCTCCGCCTCCAGCAGCTACAGCAGTCAAATTCCGCTCACACGTTGATGCATCAGTGTTATGCAAGGCAAGCCAAGGCAGCTTAATTTGTTTAGCACATTTCAACAACAGGGTAATTCAAAGTGCTTTACAAAAAACATTAAAAAGCAGTTGAAAAAAAAACAAAAAAAACTGATAAAATAAGATGTTATAGGACGCTAGTATGGGACAATGTATGAGCCATTGCTCTACACACGTAATCCATATAATTCTCATTAAATGCTTTCAACAATGTAACTTCAGTAACGATTAAAAATAAAACAGATCAAATACGAGCACAAAAAACGAGTATATAAGTTACAGTGCAATATGAGAAGTGAACAAAATTTAAAGTAAGGCAGCATAAAAAGAAAGGTCTCCAGCCTTGAGTTAGGGGCTATTAATCACAGAAGTAAATACTTTAGGTATGTTTTATTGCCAGTACTGTTGTGAATGCAGGCAACACATTATCATGATCGTGTTCTTATGCACAGTTTACGCATGAAAACGTATGCATACCAATTTGTATGACATACTACGAAATCAGATGAAAGTCCCTTTAAAGTTTTTGCACCCTCATCCTGGTATAAATTGCAGAAGCATTTTAAATTAGACTACCTACCAACAATGCCACAGTTTAAAAAAAATAAATACTATTTGAGTACTATATGCACATGTGCTGTTATTGGGGGCAGCTGATGATTATGTTGATGATGAGATGATGTGAAAATGCTAAATTACCAACTGTCTTTTTCTGTTGTCTGTTTTTTACTGTATATCTTAAATATGGAACTTTTGTGCGTCTGTCTTGGCCAGGACTCCCTTGTAAAAGAGATTCTGAATCTCAGTGGGATTATTCCTGGTAAATTAAAGGTTAGAAATAAAATTAGGGTTACATGGCGATCGGTCACACGGCAGTTAAGTTTGTCGTTCTTTACAGTTCCTACAGAGAACCATGAGGCGGCCATTGCTAGTTGGGTTTAGCCAACAAAAGGTGACTTTGAGTTGGGTACAGGGAACCGTGAGATGGCCGTCCTTTTAGGGGACATGGCAGTTGAGTTTAGTGGACAAAAAGTGGGCATCAAGCGGCGTCAACGGTTAAGTTTAGGCACCAAAACGACTAGTTAGGGTTAGAGTAGAAAAACAATTGTGGTTTGGATTAAAAGACCCCTGGGACACAGACACCCTGTCACTCCCCGATGTGAGTCGAGTGCAGATTTGAGTCGTGCATGCTCAGATTTAAACGGTTCACGGCATAACGTGTCATACTAAAATTTGTGAAATCCATAAAATATTAAACGTTTCTCATCACAAACAATAACAAAAGATGAAAATCATTTCAATAACATTGTAGCTATCTATGATTATCTGATTGCTAACGTTAGCTCAAAACGCCATTCCAGTGACGGACTTTGTTGTGTTTGATAGCTTGTAGCTAAGCTAGCAGTCATTTCAAAAACATTTTAGCTATCTATGATTGTTTGATTGCTAACGTTAGCTCAAATCCCCATTTAACTGACAGCCTTTGTTGTGTTTGATGCTAACTTGTAGCCAGCAGTGAACCAACTTGGTTAAGTAGGTCCATTTTTACTGTGTTCACAGTACAGAAGTCTCTCGTTAGCATCTTGTATGCTACTCTTCGCAAAGTGACATATGCACAACTCAAATCTGCACTCAACCCACATCGGGGAGTGACACACGCATTACTGGGACAAAGTCTTGTGTTATACCAGAATGGCTCATGAAAACAGCCTGATGCAGGAGAGCTTTATTCAGAAGAATATTTTCAAATTGTGGTATTGCTATTTTTAGTAATTATTATTATTTTGAACACTCTTTCACCACTAACAGCAAGGCAGAATGAACTGCCAGGCAACCGCTGAAGTCAGGGTCCCAGACTCCAAAGGGCTGCAAAGGCTTGTGCTAATTTGATTAAATGCAAATTTGTCAGGAAAACGCACCATCTAATATCATCCGCAATGATAGAGGCTGCAAGTCTTCCTATTCCCATTCTTGTCTGGTACTAATCCCAACCCAGGCATTATTCTTCACACAACCAGAGAAATAGTTCAAGTATTTACAGTATGCACACTGGATTTTTAAGTAAGTATTTTTTTTATGTGACATACTGAGCTGGTAACACCAAAGAAGAATGAGCTGTCCTGTGTCCACGTTAGCTGTATCGGTGAATCTCAATGAACATGACTATCTCTCGCTACATAATTGCAAAGGGATTACTGTTTTATCATTCCCTTTCAAGCGCAAAGGCCTTCCAATTGTGGATGGTAAAATAAATCATTATCCAAAATTGCTGTGAAATAGCAGACGTGCTGCCTGAGTGAGAGATGTCATCGCCTGGGTCTCCTACACACACACGCACACACACAGGAAAATGGACTGTGATGGAGGCACACAGTGAGTTAAATGAGGGGAAATAATAAGGAAAGAGGAGGTTATCAGGCTCAGAGCCTGGCTTCATTCAGCCAGCCAGACTGCAAGTCATCACATATGCAGACTTTACTCTAAAAGCTCCAGCGTCAGGGCTTTCTCTCCTTCTCTCTCCCTCTCTCCCTCTCTTAATGGAGTCTATTAGGACGTGGCTTGTAGGGGAAATAAGACTGAAATCAGAGGTCAGTGACCCGCCTTTATTCCTTTATGTTCATGGCTTACCAGCACGGCAACTGCAGTTTCCGCCATGGTGCCATAATCACCATCACTATCATCATCATCATCATTGATGCTATCTGCCTCTCCTACATTGTCAGTCCCATTTCAATTCTGTCACTGTAAACGTCCAAAACACGAGTATCAGTACTAGTGTTATCTTGCTATCCTAATATTAATCCTCCTCCTCCTCTTCCTTGGACTGCCCGTTGAATAATACATATTTCCTTAAACGAAGCCCCATAGTAAATTAGATTCTACACCTAATTAGCATGTTTCAATTAACAGATGAAATGAGAGAAGATCTAAAAACATTGCCCACAACAAAATGGGCCTGATTAGTTGTTATTTTTCATCTTTTTTTGTTCTGTTTTTGCATTTAAGCTGCAGAAATATTCACATTTCTGAATTTCACATTTTCCGACTGAAACTGTAAGAGCGTCAGTTCTTTTGAAAACTGAGACGAAATCCTCAGAGAGAGCCTGACTCGCCCCAGAAAAGAAGCAACAGCTCCGCCAGAGATTCGTGGGTGAGACATTGTAGGAGCCAGCGGGGTGCCGGGAGGAGGGGGGTGCAGAAAACCTCCGGCAGCTGATGTCACTGAGCATGACCCTGTCACAGAACTTGCAGCGAACCAACAAACACATCTGTGCGCTATGAAAAGTAGCAAAGGGTGACTTTATAGCTGCAAATTCCCAGTGAAAGTTTAAGTAATAAAAAATATTTTTCCAAGACTCTCATAGGTTGGGGTAAACCTTGAATGTAGTTGAAGAGCATCAGTAAGTAGGTTCACATCAGCATCGTGAGAGAGTAAAACAATAATTTCTCGGTATCTTTATTTTTCTTCACAAAAACTGTGGTTGCACTGCCAGTTTAACTGGTTTGGGGGCCCCTGGGCAAGAATTAGCAATTAGCAACCTGTTGACTCCTGTTTGTGGTAATTTGTTCAGAAAAAAACTCCTGTGGAATCTGTTGTTATGTAAAAGCAAAATGTGTACAACATTGATCATTGGTGTTTAGGCTCCTGGCCTTCATGAACCTATGAAACTTAGGCCTGTATGGTCTGGAGCTTTGTGCTCCTGGTAGGGCCCCCCTATGGCAAAGTGTTCTCAGGTGAGGGGCCAGACAAAGAACGGTTCAAAAAACCCTATGAGAAAGCAAGGAAGGGATCGAGGGACCCTCCCCGGAGGAAACCGGCCCCTGTCTGGAGCCAGGCCCAGAAGGAGGGCTCGTCAGCGAGCGCCTGGTGGCCGGGTTTGCCACAGAGTCTGGCCGGGTACAGCCTGAAAAAGCTACGTGAAACCTCTCTCTCCATCCCATGGGCCCACCACCCGTGGGAGAAACCACTGGGGTCGGGTGCGCTGCCACATGGGTGATGGTGAAGGTCCTAGACGGACCAGACCCGGGCGCCAGAGGCTGGCTCTGGGGACGTGGAATGTCATCTGGTGGTTAGTTGGGTCAGGGGATTGGGGAGGACTCTGGACGGACAAGAGTGTCGGTAAATTGGGAATGTCTGGAGGAGGCCCCTGTCCGATGGACTTTCAACTCACACCTCCGACGGAGCTTTTTGTGCATCCCTGTATAGGCAGGGGGCATTGAGTGGAATTGTTGGAGCTGTGGTCCTAGGGTCTCAGGTGCCTCAAGGGGCGGTAACACACAAACACCTTGGTGGACACCGGTGGTCATGGAAGCCATTCGACTGAAGAAGGAGTCTTTCCGGGATATGTTTTCCCAGAGGGCTCCAGTGGCAGTTGCAAGGTACCAACGGGCCTGAAGGGCTGCAGCCTCTGCTGTGACAGAGGCAAGGCAGCTGTTGTGGGACAAGTTTGGAGAAGACATGGAGAAGGACTTTTGGTCGGCACCAAGGTGCTACTGGAAAAAACGTCCAAGGGAACCATCCAAGTTGTTTACAGTAAGGATGGGACACTATTGGGGTAATAGGGCGAGCCGGATCCCGATCCTTCAGTATATCAAAACAAATTGTGAATGGAGTAAGGCTGGGTGGCAATGATAATTAGGATATTTTTTAAGTTAATAGTATGTGTAAACAAAAAAAAAGGTTGTCCTAGCTAAGTGTTTTTCACATTGCAATGCATTGTCAGCTGGCAAGGTGCTGGCCAATCACATTTGTGCAAGGACACATTTCTGGAAGACTTCTTTTTGGGCAATCTTCAGTGTATTTTGCGGGCTTACCTCACAATTGTTGCGATGTAAGAAATGATTATATCATAAAATGATCTGCTGTGCCATGTGAAACTCCCCCCCCCCCCCCCCCCCCCCCCCCCCCCCCCCACACACACACACACACACACACCAATGCCACTTTTTGTTTAAATGCCTGGTTAAACAACTTACTTTCATAAGTAATCTTGTTAGTTGGTAGTTACAGCTTGCTCTGAATCATTGATTTGAACAACAGAAATGGATAATGTTAACATAATAAGATCATAACCATCACAATATGATTCTGCCGACAGTTGATAAACTCTAAAATTGAATTATCACCCAGCACTAATGGAGACCTGGTTAGATTCTATGGATCAGTTTGAATTATGAAATGAAAAAATGGAAAGCCATGATGCGTTCAGCTGCTAAATAAGCATGTGCGTCAATAATAATTGTGCGCATTGTGTGAGTATGTAATAGAGAGACTGCATAAGAGCAAGAGACGGAAGAGTCTCTGGGTCCACTTGCCGTCCTCAGAAGCTGTAGCTCCAAAGCTCAAGGTAAATGAGTCCATTTGAATACAAATCCGGGTCAAACTGGGTCACCATCATAATTGTCTCTGTAATTAGATTCACTCTCCGAGTCTCTGGCTTGTGTCAGTCCGGGAGACAGCGGCAGTGTGCTCAGAAGGATGGACCAAAATACACTGTTAGCCTCAGGAACCAGGGGTCAAGCGGTCAAGAAGAGGTGAGGACAAGCGAGTCCACATTCCCATATAATGGTCCCTGGTGTAATGATGTTTTTGTCCCTAGCCTTTCCCCCTCTCATTAAGGCATTCTTGGTGGGTCACATTGCCTTCACAAATATAGACGTAATGCTTTGCTCGATTTATGTACGCTAATGATCCCAGTTGTTACTGTACTGGCATTGGCTTTCAATCGAAACAACTTGTTGCTGTGTTGCTTTGTGTCAGCGTTGTGTTGACCAAAAACAACTGCATTGTCACATCTGCAAGGCTCCAGCCCCCTTTATGACTCTTCATGTACACAGTGTTGCCCTGAAACCATGCAGCCAATCCACAATCTAAAGTGCGGGGATTTTATTTATAACATCTGAACAACAGCGAGATGTCAAGCTTCATAAAATCCGGGATGATTTTCAATATCTACTATATTACATAGGTGGTGAGCAGAGACACTTACTTAGTTGAAGGCAAGGTTTGCGACGCTTTGAAAAGTCCTCTTCTCTCGTCCACAGGTTAACAGTGTGAATTTGCATTAATCACCATGACAACTGCCTCCTTACTGTGTGTTATGCCTGGCAGAGAGAAGAAGGACGAAAGCAAGCAGAGAGAAGGCGACAGCCTCATGACACAATGTGTTTTAATTTCACACTTTGTGAATATTTTCACTTCAAACTGACATCATGCATTGCTCAAATTGCAGTTATTGTAGGAAAAGACGAGGTCATAGCGCGCAAGCTCTATTACTTTTTGCTTTTAAGACCAGATCTGTCCACTTCATCTGCGCGTTACAAATCCATAACATCAAGAATTAGGTTTTCTGTTCATCTGCCTTTGTGTGTGTGTGTGTGTGTGTATGCACAGTCACGGAAGTGTGATTTTGTTGTCTCCACTTAGAATTCCTCATGGGGGCGACAGAAACTACGCACTATGGCCTTGACTGCGTTTTTTAAAGTGTGACCGTGACCTTAAAAAAGAAGTGTCATGTGATAAAAACTCTCATCAGGTTCACGTGTTACGGTGCGGTCACATGTTCTAGATGAACACCATAAATAAAAACACTCACATATGTCGTTTGGGGTTTTTGGGCTGTCCTCAAAACACAAAGAGAAGTATTTGAAATCGGTAACACAGAAAACAAGCCAACGTCCAAATTGTACCCCCAAAAAGCAACAGTGCGTTACAAATTTTACTTTATTTTTTTCTGTATTTTTTCAATTCTAATACCTTACTTGTTGAAAAAAGTATTCCCATTACTACCGTCCATCACGTTGTATTACTGGACACTGGTCTTAAATTCTTAGCTGTAAGAAGGAACTTTAAGTTATTGTATCCTTTCTTTTCAATACAAGTATGTAAATGTAGCCAAGCCAAGTCAATCACCAGGTTTTATGCCTGTGTTTGATATTTACATGTCACTCCATCATCTTTCATGAAAACCTAAGGCCATGAACAAACCCTCGCGCAGAATATTAATCCTCCTCTCTCCACCTCCATCTCAGGATTTAATTTGGCAATGCACGCCCGTGTTCTTTGGACTAGACCCTAATTAATTTTTGGTCACAGTAATTAGTTATCAACTGAAAAAAGTGAAGCGCATATAGGAAATACTGTAGCATGTTTCAAGGAAGAGGGGAGATAATGAAGTTGCTGCTGGTGTTGGAGGCTGAGGGGGTGCTCCACATGCTAAAGCAGTGTGAATTTGGTGAAAATAAGGTGAAAGGTGGTCATGTCACATTTTTTTTAACTTTTAATATAGTGACCAAGTAAATTGTGTGTTAAGTTACACATTAAGCTGCATGGGTAGTTTTCGTTCCAAGTTTGTAAGCATGTGGAACCCCAAGAGACACAAAATATCCCCCCATATCCCAGAAAAAGTGATTTCTTTTTTCATAATATGAGCAGTTTAAGTCTGTATTAGCGCCATTTCTGGCAAATGCTGTCATCAGTTCATTGCTCTCCACTGTAGGCTGCACATGCAAATGGTCTTTACAGCCACATCTCATAAGGGAGAAAGGGCGTGCACTTTCTATCTGCAGCTCACAAGTTACCCAGCATATTTCCAAGATTAATTGCGGCTCCCTGAGGGAAAAAAAGACATCTGTCCTCCAATTATGAAAGTGATTGTTTTGTTTTGCCGGCTTATTCTGTGGATCAAGGGGTCCTGTGGTGAAATATGAATGACTCGGGCTGTGGACGGCCTCTCTCGCATGCTGATGCACAATGCTTCTGAGAGGACACTTTGGAATGTTAAAAGGTTTCCTAACCCTGGATCGACATTGAGGCTAATGGTTGCTACTCTCTGGAAAGCGAGTAGCCTTTTAGTACTACAGTCAGCTCGGAGGGAAAAAAAAGGCCGACAGAGAGCAAACACGGTGCTGCGCTTATGTGGAATCCTCACATGTCCACTTTTTGGGGATTTTCATGCTTTCGTGTTTTATCGTCGGGCTGAAACCAAAGCTGTTTTTATCTTCCTTCTTGACATTTTTGGCTTTACAAACTGCAACGATAAGATATTTTTCGAGATGTTTTCTGTTTACCACAGAAGGGTGAATGTTAACTCGGGGTTTCTGCGGTGTCTTAAAAATTCTTAAATCCGCTGAAGTATTGTGTTCTGGGTCTTAAATCATTTTAGACAGGCCTCAATATGTAACACTACCTCTAATGCTCGCTGAAATATTCCTTAAATATTGGGGTGTTGTAGTTCTTTTTTTGCACTGGTCCAAATATAATTTGCTGTATTACAACTCCAAATGCAAAACCAACAAGCTCTTCTATTGCAGCCAATCTTGACACCAGTCCTATATGCTGATGAGGAAATCGAGGAATTGTTTCAGACGATGTTTTGGGACTTTTTTGTTGTGATATAGGTCTTAAATTTATTTATTTATAGGCTTAAAAGGTCTTACAACATCTTAAATTTGACTTGTTTGAACCTGTAGAAACCTTGTAACTACATGTGAAGATCACGTTTCCATTTATGCTTAAAGGGTAAATACAACTACTTTTTTTCAACCTGGACCCCTTTTTCTTATGTTTTTGTTCATGTTATGTCTAAGTAACTGATGGGAAGTTAATATGACAATTGTCCAGCTTGTGTTCATCTTCAGAAAAGTGCTTGTTTTGCTGCTAACATGCTCAGATTAATATTCTAAGTATCTGACGTTATGTAAAAAGTTTTCTAAGGTGGTCAACCTTTCTGGTAAATGTTTTTTTTAAACATAAAAACATTCGCGAAGTTGCGTAAATAAAAAGTAGTTTTAGCAACGTAAAATACACGTCATTCAAAGTCGACAGAAACAAAATAACACTATGAAAAGCACTTTTGGGTCGTCTTTCTACTTTTCCAACCATCACAATGCTAGTTTTGGTTGAAATAAACACATACTTTACTGATTTACATGTGAAAGTATGTTGGCTCTATTCACGCTAAAAGTATAGCTTTTTTAAATGGAGTCTGGTGGGTTCGGAGCTGTTTCTGGTGACACAGAAAGGTCTCAAAGAGGTTTTGAAGGTCTATCTCTGAAGGGATCCTTTCCATAATGTTGTCAGATACTTAGAATATTAATCTGATTCTGTCAGCGGCAAATCAAGCACTTTTGTGAGGTAAATACAATTTGGACAACCTATTAATTTACATTGTAGCTTGTTTAGCGGCTGTCGACTGCAGCGATCTCGCGTAATCCTGGACCAACGTCAAAGATTGATCTTCCCATGAGTCACTTAGACACAAAAACATAGGAATCTATATGAAAAAAAAACAGGTAGTTAGCCTTTAAGGAGATTCTTTATTTGCATTTAAAATCAGATTACCTCCTTGTAAACTGCACATGATGATACAATCAAATCTAAACCCCCTGAAGTAGCAGTTTAGCGTGTCTGACTTTTGGTAGAGGGATGTAAGCAGGAGCGAGACTGACTGCACATCACGTCCAATCAATGTCGCAGACGGGCAACAGGTTACTTTGCATTTTAATTATGAGAAGGTCAGGCCAGGGTTTGTCCGCCAGCCTTGTGCTTCATGTGATTAAACATGCACCGGGCGCATAATTTATAGAGCACTGAGGGCGCTTTGACCCCATCGCAATTTTACAATCTCCCACAAACCTTTTGTTGGTGAAACATAAATAATTTCAGTAATTTATGGCTGAAAGATGAAGGTCGTTGGTGGGAAAGACACAAAAAAAATCAATGATATTCATTTAGGCAATTTCATTAACTCCAAAATTATACCAGTTTGACAAGGCGTTTTTGTTTGGCACTCTTTTGTTTTTTTTTGTGTGGTAACAGGAAACATCCACAGCCAAAGACTACGATTCCCACAATAAACCTGTGGTTGAGTTTTTGTGATGTTTCAAGCATTTTTTGTCAACCAACAGATTTGGCTGTGGTTCTCATTAGTTATTCCCACTGAGCTATTTCGAGGGCCGGCAAGCCCAAATACATGAAGTGAAGAACTACGTTGTTGACATGCATTACATTCTGTTGCTTCAGAAAAAAAAAAAAAAAACTGTTCTTTGTGGGCCCCCTCCAGCCCCCCCATGACAACAACAACACAAAGTTTGCCTCTTTATTCCCAATTTTTTTCCCATGGAATACTGCTCTAATTTCAGTCACCCACCCCCACCCCCATCCTGTAAAAGCATACAGATGCCATTCACATTGCTTCTCAACAGTAGCATGGTTCTCAGACCTTTTCTCATTTGCATACTGTAACCCAGCAGGGGAGAGGGGGGGGAGGGGGGGAGGGAGACACAAATGTGACATAATTGTTTGGCACATTATTAACACTCTGTGGTTGTGAATGCGGCCTCCCATGCTTGGCTGAAGACTACACTCCGGGGTCACTATCAAAATAAAAGCGTTCCCACCCGCCCTCTTAGGGAATGCTTGCCCACCCGTGTCCAACTGATGTCAACACCGGGCAAAACAAAAAAGAGCAACAACCTGTCGAAAGCCTCGGAGCTGCCGAATCATGTTTGACAGCAGCACTTTCAATGACAACAATCCTCCGCCATCACGCTGGTAATTGGTTTTGTCAATATTGCTCTCCAGATCCACTTGCAATCCAAAATCATAAGCATCCTTTAGTATTTTTGAACAGAAACCAGAGCAAACAACCAGGGAGGGTGACCACATCCCTGCCCTTCTTGCTCCTCTGCTCATATTACTCTTGGCATGCGTGAGCCTTTTGGAAAATTCCCCCTATGATGAGCTGGAGGCGTCCTCTCAGTGGAGAGGTGATTTCCATAAAGCAGGTCACAGCGGTGGTTGTTAGCGCCGTGATCACTCACATCCACTTCACCGTGAGAGGATACTATTGTTTTGTCCCTCTGCCAAGACTTGGCCACTTCCTGTGGATGGGTAAAGAGGACTTTGGGTTCTGGGAGCATGGAGGCAGACCTGCTGTGGAGGTGAAGATAAGAGAAGAGGAGGTTAAAATTAGGAACAAATGTGCCCCTGCTTCAGTTAGCTTCTGTTGACATTTGACCAAAAATGAACAGTCAGTAGTGATATAATACACCCTGGACTGCTTTCAATAGAAATCAACCACGCATGACATGTAGAACATGGCCCACAGTATTTAAGTCCTAAATTACCTTAGGAAACATACTATATATATAAGACAATGGTGGAAACGGAATAGTTGCCCGTTTTATTTGTCCTTGGGCATGATTTGTCACAAATTGCAACTGACTCACATCCTGAGGACTCAGTTTTCTGCTACGTTTGTCTTTTCCATTCTGATGCCCTGTATTCGTTTGAATGGGGAGGTGGTGGTGTCTTGTTGTCAACTAGGGCTGCAATGGTAAATTATTTTCATCATCAGTTAATCTAGATGACAAGCAGCAGATTCCTCATTTGGTCTGTAAAATGTTAAAGGGCCCATGACATGGTGCTTTTTGGAAGCTTTTATAAAGACCTTAGTGGTCCCCTAATACTGTATCTGAAGTCTCTTTTACATAGACCTTAGTGGTCCCCTAATACTGTATCTGAAGTCTCTTTTACATAGAGCTTAGTGGTCCCCTAATACTGTATCTGGAGTCTTTTTTATATAGACTTTAGTGGTCCCCTAATACTGTATCTGAAGTCTCTTTTATATAGACCTTAGTGGTCCCCTAATACTGTATCTGAAGTCTCTTTTATATAGACCTTAGTGGTCCCTAATACTGTATCTGAAGTCTCTGTTATATAGACCTTAGTGGTCCCTAATACTGTATCTGAAGGCTCTTTTATAAAGACCAAAATTCAGCATGGTGCAGAATTACTGCCACTAGAGCCAGTTGAGGTGGGGGCAGGGGGTGCGACCTTGACCAACTGCCAAATTTGCTTGATTGAAAGTCATGATGTCTCTCACTCATGGGTGGGCCAAATTCTTTTGGCAGGCAAAGCAAAGAAAGGGAAGGTAACAGTTCTCCTTGTGACCTCATAAGGGGCAAGATTCCGGATCGGCCCATCTGAGCTTTCATTTTCTCAAAAGCAGAGCAGGATAGCCAGGGCTCGGTTTACGACATGTTAGCCAGCTGTAGGAGCTGTACAGACCAGATCCTCATCCTTCCAACATGTATCCAGAAAACTGTGATCGGAAACACACATGTTCTGCCAGTTGATATTTCACCATTTTACATATTTGAAGATTATTTTTTTCTCTCTCGCTCGCTCTGCTATCAAATCCAGCAGAACTTAACCACCAATCTGCCGGAGACACACTTTTGTGATGGGGTCTTTCGAGTCCCCACCAACCGAAAGGTACAGTAATACACACAAACACAGACTATTAACATTCCAATTACACCAAACCTATTTATTTGTCATTTGTTATCGAGCCATGGTGGGAACATACAAGAAAAAAACAACAACTCAGCCCCGTTTATATTTTAATTAGTTTACCACCGTTGCATACACAAATCATAATTCTGCCAACACCCCGCAGTTAATGGATCCCGATAAATGAAATGTACATTTTGAAAACCAGGCAGGCACGCTTCCAGAATAAAGGCCTAGTTAATCATAAGCAGACAGTTATTCATTGATTCTCCGCATCATGTTGACTTCTGATAGCGCACTTCCTTCTCATTTCCCCGCCAGCTATTCATTCCTTTTATTTGCATGACAGACTTCGTGCGAGAATCGTCCCTTTTTTCCCAACCTGACACTGTTTGTTTTTTTCCGGGTACGTATCCTGTTGTTTTGTTTTGAGGGTGTAAAGGTCTTTGGGAGACTGAGACAGCCGTATCAACCCTGTTTAGCATAAAGCTTGTGGCTGGCCCCATCCGTGGCCTAATGAAAAGTAGAAGATAGGCTATGCTTGTCATGCTTGGCTGGCCCTGTGATCGGCAGACTGTGGACAGTTACTCCGCTTGCATGCCAATTAATCTCACCCTCCGAATTTCCCACCGTCTCTGTTTTATTCACTCCCGAATGAAAAGAAGTCCGAGGGTTGCTTTTGAACAAATAGTCATCACAACAATGCATGTTGGGTGCATGTGCATGGCACAGGCTTTAGTTGAAGATTTGATAGTTTCACACAGATTGATTGTGCAACATTCCCTTTGCATGCTCGCTTCAGATATGGACGTCTAATGGTTTTATTTAGCTGCAGATGTAATAAGGCAGGGAGTCCCAGTTGTGTAGCTTTCCACTGACTGGTAGATGCCTCTCAGGATCGTATTTTCAGCCTTTTGATATGGTGCATTGGTTAAAGGGCACTTTCAGCGGTATTAGCATGCTGCTCAGGCAGCCGCTGAACATTATTATTCTCTTTTATTTATATGTCAAAGCAGTGGGAGGAATCTGGATCCCAGCTCAGGCTCAAGCGCTCCTGGCTGTGTCTCAACAGACAGCCTGAGTATCTTTAAATGGCCAGTCATCACCATCAGAGTGCAGATAAAGATGGATTTCAGATGAAGATTCATCGGGTGAAAACCGACCTGAGCTTGCTGTTTCTGACCGATCATCATTCATCACGCATCATCTGCTACATGCTTACACAGATATAAATAAAACAAAATAAATAAAAATGTGAAAAGGACTCGTACAGCTATTTTACAAATCAACAAAGAGCTGACAAAAAAAACATGCCCATTCATCATCAATAATGGATGCGTTGGCTAAGCTCACTCGGCAAGTGAGGAATCCAGGTTACAATTTATGGGATAAATATTTCATCGCTAACATCTGTCTGTATATTCTGTGCCAGTTTGTTTTGAAGTTGTTACAGATGAACGTCAAACGGAAAAGTAGTTGAACAAGCCGCAGAGGGAACGGAACAAAGATGGAGCAGTGCTGGGAGGAGAGGGGGAAGATTCAAAAAAAAAGAAAAAAAAGACTCAACAGCAAACAATTTTCCTGGGCTCGTCAAACAAATTAAATATGCCGTTTGGCGGACTTTGCAGTGTCGCTCTCGTGCAGAGAAACACAAAAAACATCAGAAGATGAGAGGGTGGGTTTGTGCCCTCCTTTGCCCCCCCCCCAGGCCCCTCCCCCACACTGCTGGGGCAGCGCCACGGCTTGGACAGTACTCACATTCTTCCGCAGCTTATCCCAGGACTCTCTCAATTAAGCGCTAATAGGCAACCACACAAAAAGTGCTCTGAAATTCAAAAGAAGGAGGGGAGGCACTCGCTTTCCGCACATCCCAAATTGTTTTGGGCTCTTTTTTCATGACGTTGAGGGGAAATGCCCCCCCCCTCCTCCTCCACCTCCCTCTTCCAATTAGCCATACTGTTTCCTATTTCCTGTTACTGTTTATTGTAACGCTTTTTTGATTTGATTATGCCCCGAGTAATCACCCCTTCCCCCCATTAAGACAACTGTCTGCTCACTTAAACGTGGACAATAGGACAGCAGCACCTAAGATGGGACATGACAGCTCTGCTTTGACAGCCACTTAAAGCCAAGGAGCACAGGTCAACGTGTCAAACGCTCCCGTGCTTTGACAGACAATTGTTTGTTTTTTAAAATCGATGGATGTAAGCGCGAGAAATACCAATAAGTTAGCTGTGGAAATTAGCAACAGCTTCCTTCCTCCTGCTAAGTTGCTTTTCCTGCCATTGTTTAGTTGAAAACAAAAAGAACATGAATGCAAAGTGCCTGAAGCAGAGCACCACACTGAGCAGGGACTGAAGCAGTCGCCACATCAGAGCACATCCATATGAAATGAGGTACTGATGGGGCTGGTATTTAGCTGCAGAGAATATGGCACCGTATCAAAAACCCACACTTTCAGAAGGGAGCCCCCACCCCCCCCCACCCCGCCGCCGCCCACCACCACCAGCAGCCACCCCACCTACAACCAAAAAATAAGGCTTAGGAGCCGAGCAGGCTGTGCACCCCAGTGTCTGCACTAATGTGAGAATGACGTATGGATGCAGAAGGAATTGCAAGAAAGGGGGGTGGCGGTGGGGGTGGGGGGGTGGGGTTGTGTGTTGCATCTAAAGGTAGCTTTGTGTGTACGTGTGCCAGGGTCTTTGATAAATTAATTATGTGTGCTTTCAGTGGTTACAGAAGTTTTCATTTCAGTCAAATTCATTTGTGGCAATCTGGTTAAAACCCTGGCTTCCCAAATCGTGTTTTTTTTCTCTTCATTGTTATTTTATATTTCTTTTTTACATGTTGTCTTCATGGACTTTTAGAAGCATCCGAGCAGGTAGCAGACCAAGCCGAGCTGCATGAATGTAAACAAAATGTCCTCAGTATTTAAGGAAATATCACCAACCTTGACCACTTTATGTTTTCCTGTCTTTCTTTTCTTTTTCAAACGTACCGTATTGTACGTAAAGTCGTGTTATTTCGCTTGGAATCAACTCCCAAGAGTGGTTCTAAATAAATGAAGGTCATTTCTGAAAAAGCCCTGAATACCGTTCCCAGTTCGAGAGCAATAAAGGAGTTTTACCCTCATCTGCATCCCCTCGAGAGAGAGTTTTTCTTTCTCAAGTGCTGCGGTGGCCACAAGGACAACTCCAAAGAGTCATCATTTAAATCTAGTTAGTTGCACGGGCACTTCTAAGATGCAAAGCTGCTCCGGAGGCTGAAAGGATCTCAGCAGTGGATTTAAGTATGATGGGCAGACGATCCAAATTGGTCATTTGGACAAGACAAACAAAAGATCATGCTGGGAAAAAATATGGCTAAAGCGGTCCTCTGTGCTTTAACCCTCCTGTTGTCTTTGGGTCCAATTTGACCCATTTTCAAAAAAACATTTATATCAGAAACATGATTTTTTTTTTCAACCAAATTCAGCCAGAAATTAACATGAATTTGTAATGTAATGTAATGTGTCATGTAACCCTCTTCTCTAGTAAAATGAAGGATCTGTACACGTCTTTCATTGGATTTTGGGCATTTACTACAGTTGTAAAGCATATTTTTATTATTATTATTATTTTTTTTAAAGTATGTTTATTGCTCTAAACCTCATACATTATTACAGGCTGTATTGGGAATAACAAAGGGTAGCTGGTTTGACATTTCTTTGCT
This sequence comes from Etheostoma cragini, assembly GCF_013103735.1. Lineage (NCBI taxonomy): Eukaryota > Metazoa > Chordata > Actinopteri > Perciformes > Percidae > Etheostoma > Etheostoma cragini. The sequence continues at coordinate 2,199,667 of NC_048428.1, read as the reverse complement.
TTTTTTAACAGAACAGAAGAACATACATTCCCACCCAATCCCTCCCTCCGTCACCCTTTAACCAGATACTGAACATGTATCTTCCATTTGTCTAACTTTCCCACCCATCTCCCTCCCTCAAGAAGGAAGAAAG
>NC_048428.1:2183609-2199524 GCF_013103735.1 Etheostoma cragini | reverse complement strand
AAAAAAAAGGGGTGGGGGGGGGTGGATCTACCATTGGCTCAGGATAGATGGTTTGCATATTTCTGCTTTTTAAACAAAAGAAATTTGATTTGTTTACCCTGAATTCCAAGAATGAGTGTACAACTCGTTGTATCAGCTGGTAGTAGTGTGAAAAAAGCATCAAAAAAATTGAAAAAACACAACTTAAAAAAAAAAAAAAACTTAAACAAAAAGTGCCGGAAGGACAAAAATGTTGATAAAAGTGTCAATTCCTTTAGCCGGGAGGACAACACAAGGGTAAAACTTGTACAGCAGGCAAACAGCTAATCTTCTGTGTGTTTGTGTGTGTGTGTGTGTGTGTGTGTGTGTGTGTGTGTGTGTGTGTGTGGTGGTGGGCTCTGTGCTTCACATTTAGGCAGCAGGCAAGCAAATTTAGCTTTTTTATGTTACCGTAATTTGTGTGTGTGGCCTCTGTTTTTAACCCTTTTTTATTTTAAAGATTACTTTTTGGGCTTTCCTGCCTTTAATGGACAGGACAGTTGGCTGAGGGGAAAAGACATGCAGGGAATCGTCACAGGTCGGACTTGAACCCTTGACCTCTGCCTAAACCTCCATGTACATGTGCACCTGCTCTACCAACTGGGCCCACCAGGGCACACTTTAACCCTTTAAAGGGTTTAAGGGTGTCATGTCAACAACTATCTGTCAAAGTGTGGTATGTCTTAAAGCTTTAGTGTAGTGAGAGAAGATAATGACTTCTTCGGAAGAGTCCATCATGTTTTTATCCTACTAGGCTACAAGGAGGGGGGGCTATGCGAGATCCCGGAAGGCTTGCGTCATGTGCCGACAGATTTGTTGTCATTAATTAGAATTAGTCAAGGGGGAGAAAGAAACTACGCACTATAGCTTTAACTCTGTTTTTAAAACCGTGACTGTAACCTTAAGTAGAAGTGTCACGTGATAAAAACTCTGATCATGTGATGCGGTCACATGTTCTAAATAGCCCCCTTGCAGCCGTATCACAGCGGTAAATCAAACATATATGTCATATACATTTGGAGATGCATGGGTGAGCACCGCATGTGTCATCCCGTCTCTGTTTCTAAATACAGAAAATGTCCATATACAAGCTAACATGACATTAAGGCAAAATGTTTCCTACCCCGACTGTTTATAAAATGGAAAATCCATTTATAGATCTACTATAGTCTACTTCTACATACCACTACCTCATTTCTTGGCACTTGTCCTAATCCTGCTCTTCGTTATAATGAGTGTTGCCAACCACTTCCAATGGAAAGTCACTAAAGCATGCCAAAAAAGTTGCTAAATGTTGCTAGATTACATCACACGCCAATTTGCACGTTCTAGACATCATGGCGATTTTAAAGAATTGACTTTTGGCTCCGCCCTCTGACTTTTAATCCATCCAATTAGATTATTTCTGCCTCGAAAACAAGTTTGGAATCAAAGAAATTCTTCTCCTCCATTCTGGCGAAAAACAACCACCAGATTTAATTCCCAGACTAGGCAACAACACCCATCCCCCCCCCCCCCCCCCCCCCCCCCCCCATTACTCCGTGCTGAGCGCTCCGGTGGGCTGAACCAATGGGGAATGTGGCATTAAATCATGCAGCAGGGTAATCCGGAATCGCTTTACACCCAAGTCGGATTTATAAAGCACCGAAACTGGCTTTGCTGTTTAGCCACGGTGTCCCCTCCTCCCGCTCTCCCCCCCCCTTTTCTGTTTTCTTTTCAGTGTATCCTGGGAACTTGGAGAAGTGTAATTACATCATCGCGACTCTCCTTTACAGCCCGTCCGATTGGTTTTGTGGGAACCTCGGTGTAGGAAGGAAGGCATTGCAGGTGTGTTTATAATGAGGACAATAGAATGAGCAAAGGAACTGTGTATGTGTTCTCAGTCCCGCTGATGGCGCAGATGGAGAGGGGTCTGCTGTGATTATTCGCAAGTGTTTTTCCTGGACTGCCATGTATGCTTTCAGCTAAGTATAGTTTGTATCATCAGCTGTGTTCAGGCAAGCAGTTTTGCTGATTGGGTATGAATAATAACAATCCCACTCCAATGGCCATTTGAACAAAATCAAAGGCGAGAAGTGACATGTGTTTGCCTCATTAACTGACTATTAAATCTAGTGTGTGACTGTGGCCCCCAACCACGTTGATTACATCTGCAACTCCATCTCTTCCCCCGAAACGTCTTTAATCTCCTTTAGTTTTCTTGAATTTTGCAATGTACTGAATTCGAAACACACACACAGACAGACAAGAACATTCCCACCCCACAACCCCCATGTCACTAGATGAATTGAGATGACTGGCCAATAAAAGAATGTGCAACATAGTACGCAAGGATATCACAGTGTACACAATGCAAAGACACAATGCAAGGAACTTAGTGTTGCAAAGTGGAGTTTAAATATGAGAAGTCATTTAAATTAATGAGAAACAAGCGAGTCCGCTCTTTGAATGTCTAGATTCACACCCAGGTGTGTGTTAAGGGTCAAACATGATCAATTTCACATTGGTTTTTATATTGTGGAGAGTCTATCGAAGAAAAAAAATCTCCACTCTTTAATAAATTTCATTTCAGAATCCATAGCGTACATCTGATTTTTTTTTCAAGCTTCAGGTTAGACAACACATGTCTAATCCAATGGGAGGCCAAGGGCGGGGCAGCGTTTCAAAAACATCAAGTAGTGTGCCTGAAGTGTAGCAATGTCTTAAATCTTAAAGTCATACATAAAGGTTTAGACCAGTCCATAAGCCCAAACAGATATGGTAGCACCACGCCATGTGGTGCACTCAAGCGAGCGTCCACGAAGCGTAGCTCATATTTTAATGCTATCAAGCAATCACCTGTCGTTAGCATCCCATTGACTCCCATTGACTTCTAACGATTGTGTCATAATCAAGCAACCTGCTGTTGCATAGTTGCCAAGGGGCTAAGCCTCTTCTCTCTAAGTGAAGCTCCCCATGGCGCCATTTTAAAAACTACGAAGTCATCACCCGCCGTCAGCATCCCCATTGACTGCAATTGATTTTGGCGCCAATGTGACAGCAAATAACTTTATGTTCTAAAGAATTTCTAAAGAAACACGATAATGTATAAAAGGCTCCATTACCTTTGTATCCCACGTTAGGGTTCCTTAGCAGACGTTTTTGTAAAAATAGGCTAACAATTATGTCATAACCACGCAACTTAAAATCCATTAGCTGTTTAGGTTTTATTACAAATGTTAACTAGCATGGTAGTTAGCAGTAATTAGCCTGTGTCTATGTCATCTTCTAACAAATTCCCACCTCCCCGTCTCTGCTGATTGCGAATGATTGAGATTTCTCTTGCACAGCTACCAGAAGACTTACCACCTTCAGACAGATCTATGTCTTCAAGCTCAGTTGGAGGGAAAGACCTTCACTGGTCTCCGTCCAGAGCCACGGGATCTGTTGGTGCATTTCTTTAACTGTATATGGGTACACTCTGTGGCATGTCTGCTGCTACAAAAAAGAGAAACAAGTTTTTTTTTCTTTTGTTTCCTCGTCCCCCCTCTGTGCAGTACTCTGTGCTGTTCCTTGTGAAGTGGAGTTCCCATGCGACTGGCTGCCGCAAAAAGAATGGGCCACAATTTTATTTATAGATGAAGCCTGCCCTGTATAACAAACGAGAGAATGCAGAGATGCAAAATGCACCTGTCACTTCACACACGATTCAGTGATGAAGGTAAGAGGGCGTCAATAGAAAACCTGCTTTTTGGATGTTTTGGTAATTTTGTAAAATGAGATATCTTTATCTCAAAGTTTGCTATGCCAGGTTTCAAAGGGCTAGATTATCATGGAAATTAATTATTTGTAAATAAAAATGGGCCATGTCCGTGTGGGCTTTGGAAGACGTTCCCATTCAAAAACCTTCCCATAACTCTCTGAAAATCATTGGCATCGGGGCACCTCCTGATACGATATCATCGCGATACTTACGTCACGATACGATGTTATCGCGATTTTAAGCAAAGTGCAATATTCCGCGATGTATTGCAATTTATCACCTTTTAACCACCTCCAAATTTTTCCCAATTTCAAACGACGTCCCCAAAAGGAAACTTTGTCAACACCTGTTTCATCTAAAAAGATAAATTTTTCCGTTTGTTCATATCACTTTAGTTGTATCCCATCTCTTGCTGTGACTCTTTTGCACTTCAAAGTCTTCCCTGTGCACCTTGAGATCACCCTCTCTGCATCTCAGATGGAGAATAAAAGCAGTACATTATGCTTTGAAGAAATTGATCCCTAAAGATGGCAAGCTGGATGTCAGCCAGTGTGGCCATGATACTATTATGGTTCTCAAGGCTGTTTTTTTTAATCCTTTTGTGAAAGCGATAGCATTAGATCTGCTATTACGAGTCAATAATCTTTGTCCCCGGTGTTGCTGCTGTGCTGATGTTTTTTGGATGTCATGTCGTGCAGAAGGGAATGGTTGTCTGGAGTAATATCAGGATGTGGCGGAGACTTGACCCAATTTGTTTTCCTTTACAAACTCCTTTCTTTTAAGAAGACGCTTCTTCCTGGATTGGCAGTAAATCTGCACCACACCAGATAGAATTAAATGGAAAAGGTATGCTTCATCGCAACTTGCTTTGTCCAAATCTGCTGCACTGCGCGCTGAATCGCTGTATTACTGCCCATATCAGAGAACAGCAAGCTGGAGCATACAGCAAATTCAGCAATCAATGTGAATGTGAAACATGCTTACTGCTCAGTGGAGCGGATTGAAAGAAAAAAAAATCCTTGCTCCTGACACAACAGTATTTCTATGAGACCATTAGAAAATAACAGCATTTGCAAAGACGGGGGAGGAATACATTATCAGCAGTTAGGCTGAAATGACAACACATATTATACAGCGATTAGTTTACACAAGGCAGCTAATGGATTAAATCACAGCACATTAATAAACAAGACACTTAGCTTTGTATCTACCTGAAGAGCCTCATCCATCTTTCATTGAGATAGCCACAGCTGGGCCAGGCAGCATCAGGTCCAATATTTTGACTACCGCTGAAACAATGTCTATTGGTATATCTTATGCTGGTTGTGCAAGAAGTAAGAATAAACGACACTCAGAATGAAAGAGCAATCAGTAAAATGATTCTTTGTGCCCGGCTGCACAAAATGACCATCGTATATCTCCAGGAGTTGATGGGATCGCTGATCAATACCAATGAATCAATCATTACTTTGCCAGGTGCTTTCAAAAGTCCCCAGCCACACCTCAACCCCACCCACTGGCATTTTCCGCTGCTCAACATCGACAAAACACTGCAAGAAGGTAGAACCCGGCCTTGTGACACGTAACACAGTCTCAGTCCCAGGGCCGGTGTCTTTGGCGTTGACACACGTGGCGCTTACCCACCGCTAGTACCGGCTCGACTCGGCCGCGTTGCCCCGTCCTTGCAGATTTCGAATCACCTCATGCTTGAGGCGAGTTTGGCTGGTCGTCACGGTGACGCCGCCTGACATTGCCGTGACCTTATGTGACACACACACACAGAACGTCAAAGGTGTGTTGCTTTTGATTCTCGCCATGTGGCTGTTGCCATCCGACACATTTTGTTTCAAAAGACCCTGGAAAATGGCGGGTTTGTTCAGGACCGCATTGGTGGCTGGAGAGATGCTACTTCTCCTCCTGTCATTTGGAACGACCCCCCCCCCCCCCCCCCCCCCCCCCCCCCCCCCCCCCCCCCCCCCCCCCAACCGCTTAGGGCGCTGGTCCAGCACTGGCAGCCCACTCACTCTGACATCTCTCCATTTGTGCATGAAAAGGTCCTGAGCATGTGTGTATTTTAGGCCTTTGTGTAGTGATAACTAACAAAACAGAGTGTAACAGAGTGTAAATTGTAATTTAATCAATACAGTGCAGATAACTGTATAAATTAGAAATTGTTAAAAAAAATGACACACATAAATTATACAGATCTGCGCTCGACTGCTCTCCCTTTAACCTTCAAGTACTCCGATGTCTGTCACAGTATCTTCAAATTGAATTGTGAGAACTGAATGTGGAGATATTTAGAGAGTTGAATTTTCATTGATGGTCATATTTTATTGGATTTCAATTTCGAACTAGACTATTCAGATTCAGTTTTTCAATGCGGTGATTCAAATTAAACAATACAATTTCAAATTTGGTCAGTTTTTCAATGCGATTATTCAAGTTCAGCCATTCAAATTCAAATGATTCAAATTCAGTTGCTGTTGGCACATATTTCAGACCATACAGGTTTTTTGAAAACCTCAAACTCAGTTCAGTTAAAAGTTCATAACACATATAATTCTTGAGCAAAAGATGCCAACAAATCCACAAAGGTCTTTATCCCAACAGGGCCGGCTTGGACACAGCCGTTTTGGCTTCTCTGGGGACATTGTACAACGCTTCAACGTGAAAAAGCTTTATATAGTTTAATATACTAATTTCGCATGGCTACATCTTGTCATGTACACTTAAGCCTGTCAAAAAAAACAAATTGAAATCCAACGATTATAGAAGTTATCTCACATTAACGTTTTCTTCATTGGCGCCCATGGCGAGAAAAAGCTCAACGTGGTTTATTGTCCCTAAACAATGATCAATGAATACCAAACTTCCCTCTCTTATTGCTCCTCATAACCACTAGGAACTGTCCAAAAATGGTGATGATTGATCGTTGTTTACGTATATTAGATCACGTCAGGTTTTTTCACATTATGACTAATAAAGCCCATGAGAACCGCTGCCCTGTTGAAAATGGGAAGCAGTGGGACGCTTAATGTCAGATAACGTCCTTAATAATAGGACTATGGGTTAGATTTTTTGACAGTTTTTAGTGATTATGAGGAGCTATATGAAAGAGAAATGTGATGATTATTGATTGTTGTTTAGGTACTTTAAACCACGTAAAGCCTTTTCCTCACAATAGGCCCTAATGAAGACGAATCGCTTAATGTCAGATAACATCCGTCCATAATAACTGGTCTTTTGGTCAGGTTTTTTGACAGTTTTCAGTGGTTATGAGGAGTAATATGTGAGAGAGAAATTTGGTAATCATTGATCATTGTTTAGGTATGTTAAACCACATTTGTATTCATTTACATTAGCTCCAGGACGGCATCCTTCAAAACAAGTGAATGCGTCATTGTACCCAGCACTTCTGGAAATGCACATCCGAATGCGTCTCTGTCCCCAGAACATTTTAAACCAAAGGGACGCCCATGGCTGAGAGCCACTGTCCAAGTGTCAGTATTTGACACAATGGGAGTGAGAACGGGTTGTTCTGAGACATTTTAGCTACGAAGACTAATAAGCTTCATTCTCCAGCCGACAAAAGCAAATACAAGCAAATGCCAGAGCTGTGTTATTATTACACAATTTTGCACAGTGACATATTATACCTATTTACAGCATGTTTCCTCCAATTAGCTTTATACACGTCTCTGTGTGAGGGTACAGCTTAATAGCGTCTGTCAGCTACAGACCAAGATACTGTAGCTGTGGCTTGTGGTTGGGGCGGTGCTGCTGTGTGAGCGGGGAAGGGGTGGGGGGGTGGGCGGGCTGGCTTGTGAACGTGGAGATAAGTTTTGTGATGCTGTTAAATTTCCTAATAGCCACCAATGGAGAGCAATAAAATAAATAAATGGCGTAAACACAATGAAATCTCCCAATCAGACACATTGTTAAAGCCTGCCTCAAAGCATCACTTCAATTCTTATTCCCAAACTGTGTGTATATTTAAATTGATTTTATGATTTTGGAGTCTTTATGCTTGTTCACCATGTTCTCGCAGCCGACATGTCGGCATGCTTCAGCATAAAAGAAGGAAAGTAACTCGATCTGTGAGTTTACGCAGAGATCAATCTATTATTCAGTCAGTTAATCACCTCAAAAATGCATGTTTATCAGCTGTCTGTAACACTTTCATTCTGATGGATTACATGCATTACGGCCCCGCTGCCGATCTGATTTGTATTCCTCGCTGTGCTGATTACAAAATTACACTGCTGATGCATTGGTTTTCTCCATTCAAGATTGATGGCGCTGATGAACAAAAGGGAACAACTAACTAAAAATGCTAAAAAAAACAACTAAAAAAACAAAGATTGCTAAGTAAATGCAAAGGTGAAAACAAGTGAATGATGAAGCAGCTGATGGGCTGGATGACAAACAGGAGTCAGATAGGCAGGTAGAGCTGAATGGCAGCCTTAGCGGGGGGGGGGGGTCGGGGGAGATTGGGGGGTTAACAGAGTTTTTGGCGTCTACTCCATCTTTTTGTAACTCGGGGGCGTATTCCCCTCGGTCTGCAGACAACCCCAGGCTGTTCACTCAACTTCACCAAGTCTCTGTCTGTCTGTCTCTATCAGCCTGGGATCAGGGCTGCTCCGAGCGTGTGTGTGTGTGTGTGTGTATGTATGTGTGTGTGTGTGTGTGCCCACGCTGTCTGTTGCTTCAATAAAACCAGCCAGAGCAGGCTTGGACCAGGGGGAGATTTACAGACAACACCAGCTCACAGGCACACAAGAATAATGCGGCACAAACACATGCACACACATGCGCGCACACATGCACACACATGCGCACACACATGCGCACACACATGCGCACACACATGCACACACATGAACACACATGCAGACAAAGACATGTAGAGTAGCTGTGCAAGAATATGCACACACACACAACTACATGTTCCCCTCTCACACGCAGACGCCCACATTTGGAGGCTGTGCGTGCGTGCATGTGTGTTGGTGTGTGTGTGTGTGTGTGTTGGTGTGTGTGTGTGTGTGTGTGTGTGTGTGTGTGGATGTGTGGATGTGTGTGGGTGTGCGTGCGTGCGTTAGGTGGGGAATAGCAGGTTTTCCTTTCCCCGGGTGCCAGGTGCCGACAGGACATCTTCTGCTGGGGGGAGTTATCTGAGGACGAGCAGAACAAGACTTGGGAGGAGGAGGAGGAGGAGGAAGAGGAGGAGGAGGAGGAGGAGGAGGATTTCTCACCAGAGTACTGCCAACATGCTGCTGCAACATGCAAAGAAAACATCAGTTCATGTCGAAATCTTTGCACCATGATATGCAAATCAGCAGCTGTAACAAGGGTGTGGGAGATTTAAGGTGTTGCTTGTTGAACAGGTAAATACATCCCACCCAGTCCAGGGCAGGGCTTCTCACACTGCTACTGGCCCCTGATCCTGCTGATACAAATGAAATCCTGCGTTTAGTATTACAACATGGGGGGAAATGAATCATACAGACGTTGTTCTGTTTTAAAGCTGTTATTATCAAATGTTTGAAACGAATGTCCACATATCAGTCGTAAAGTGCATTCAGATGAAAAACAAAGAAAGAATTTGTCACTCTTAATCTGCAAAAATGGACCGTTGTGTTGTTTTTGGAGTCAGTGCTTATTGGCCAAGGGCAACTTATGGAAATATTCCTGGAAAGAAGGATCGAAACAACAAAACCGTCCTAGGTGAGGTAAGGGAAACCCTATTGCCAGACAAGAAAGAAGATGTTGAACTTTGCAAAACCCTGGTTTAAGTTCTATGAGTTCTTTAAAGGTCTCATGGCAAGAACATTTGACTTGATGAGGTTTTTTAATATTAATATGAGTTCCCCCAGCCTGCCTCTGACCCCCGGTGGCTAGAAATGTTTATAGGTGTAAACCGAGCCCCGGGTATCCTGCTCTGAATTAAAAAAAAAAAAAAAAACTTCAAATGGGCCTATTTGGAATCTCTCCCCTTATGACCTCATAAGGAGAAAGGTTACCTCCCCTTCTCTGCTTTGCCCACCCAGAGAATTTGGCCCACCCACAAGAGAGAGACATCATGGCTTTCAAACAAGCAAAGTGGAAGATGGTCAAGGCCACACCCCCGGCCTCCACCTTGCCCCCCTTCAGACTTCAAATACAGTATTAGGGGACCACTAAGGTCTTTATAAAAGAGACTTCAGATACAGTATTAGGGACTACTAAGGGGTATATAAAAGAGACTTCAGATACAGTATTAGGGGGACCACTTTGGCCTATTTAAAAGAGACTACAGATACAGTATTAGGAGACTACTAAGGTCTCTATAAAAGAGACTTCCGATACAGTAATACCATAGGGGACAACAAACGGAGACATGTCTCAATTTTTATAAAACAGATGTCGATGAAGTTTCCTTTTGGGGACATCATTCTAAATTGAAAAAAAAAGTAAGGAATTGCAACATATCGCAGAATATTGCAATATGTTAAAAATCGCAATAATATTGCATTGTGACATAAGTATCGTGACAATGTCACATCGGGAGACGCCGCGGCACTCTGTGTGTAAAATGTGGGTTCTGTAGAGATTATGCAGTTAGGTTTCTTAACCTTATAGTCGGAAAGTCACCCCTGAAAGAAAGTTTTTCCCTCCCATCCGATTGATACAGATAATCGTGTAGTTTTTGCTTTGCAGGCAGTTCCATCAACTGATAGCAGAGAAGTAAAAGTATCTTGGAGGTGTAAGCTCTTCATAAGGTGCCTTGGTGATTAGAGTCCACAGTCCCGAGACGACTCTGTATTCATGGATCCAGCACTGAGGCTATTTTATCTGCAGTCGTGGCGTATGGGATTACAAAGATCCACAGCCCGTGCAAGATTACACAGACGCAGAGCACAGTGGAAGCCGGTTCACTCTCCGCAGCATCCTCCTTGTTTATGTCCAGGAGATGTGGTTGAAGAGCAGGCAGCCAGTGGGGAATCCTCCACGGCCGTGTAATCTGGGCTCTGGGCTTCGACACAGCACATGAAGGACAGGCTTATCTCTGGAGGGCTCGCTGTGGAACAGCCACTGGGAAGGGAAGCAGGGCACGGTTCTACCGCTGAATGGATCTTTTATGGCAACTGCATGTGTTCACCACAATGTTGAGAAGTGATACAATGTTGCCATGCAAAATGCATTGGCTTCTTTTGTATTTTTGTGACCCTGGTATCAGCTGATGTGCAAGTTTTGAAGGAATTGAAACAAGGTGTAACGTTTTGTGACTTATTTCCCCCAATGCGAGCCATGCATTATATAGTGAAAGGTTTCCCTGTGTGTTAAATATGAAGCCTATCCTAAAGACTCGAAACGGGGGAGTCTTCTTTATAGATGCATGTACTGTAGACAGATTTGTTTTTAACCCTTGTGTTGTCCTTGGGTCAGATTTGACCCATTTTCATATCAGAATTATACGTTTCTTGGAACCAAATCGCACGAAAATAACATGAATGCGTGCATGTATGTTGTATGGAACATGTTACACATGTAACATTCTTGGCAGGTAAAATAAATGATTTCTTTTATTGATTTGTGAGTGTTTTCCAATTTTATGGCATTTGAAATAAACTGTGATCCACTCAACATCCTCTCACCTTAACTATCAGTGTAAAAATATTCCACAATATCTGTTTTTTCCAGCAAAAAAATAGGTATTATGCCATCTCGATCATGTTTATGACCATGTATTTAATAAAACGTTGAAAAAAGTGACAAAAACTTTTCAAAAAGTGTCAAAAAACTTTGGAAAAAGAGCCAAAATTTGCAATTTTTACCCAAATGACAAGTTCACGGTCTACAGGAAGACAACACAAGGGTTAAACTTTTGGACCTAGTTCTAATTTTAAGCTAACCGGTTCCCAGTAAGTACATTTACTCAAGTATTGTACTTAAGTACAAATTTGAGGTACTTAATTCCTTATGTACTCCACAACATTTCAGTGAGAACTATTGTACTTTTTACTACACTGCAATAATCTGACCACTTTAATTACTATTTATTTAAAAAAACACACATGTAGTTTATAAAAATCTGATGTTTTATTAAAAATGAAACAACCCAGCAATATGTAGTCCAGCTGAGATCATTTGCCGATCCCGCCAGCTTCTAAAATGTGAGTATTTTTCTCAAGTGAGTACTTTTACTTTTAATACTTTGAGGACATTTCATGATGATGATGATACTTGAATATTTTTACACTTAAGTTACATTTTCAATGCAGGACTTTACTGTGTGGTGTTCATACTTTGAATACTAATACTTCATGTTGCTTCATATTTACTGTACATTAACTTTTTTTATCTAACTTTAACACATATGTACATTTCACAAAATGTCAAACTAATCCTTTAAAGTTGATCAAAATGTGAGTTGCAAACTTTTCAACACCATCTTGCTGCGATGCCAACACATTCTTTCCCAATAGTGATGCCAGGGTAGTAACCATGGTATTTATAGGGGTGGTGCATTACACCGGGGTTGTTCTTTAAAACCTTCAGCATAGCTCACTGTACTTGTACTTTTCCCTAAGGACATCTCCTCACCCAGTGTAACCCCGCTGGAACATCACCCCATCCTGCACAAATGGAATATCCCCTCCCATTCCAGTTTGTGTTACCAGTAACGCACTATGTACGCACAAATCCCAGCTTTGGGGTGGATCTGAACACAACAATGAGCCGTGCCGCTATCTGTGTTTTAACTGGCTCTGCCGGAGGGACTCTCTGGGTCGCAGCCAAAACAAGTCACTCACATGGAGTTCCACACCCATGTTATTCAACTCCTTTATTTTGGAAAGTCAACGGAACGGGCTCATTCGCCACTGCTGGAAGTTTTTTCAAACATGCAAGGGCAGCTGGAGTGTAATTCACAATGCCACCTGACTCCATCACATGTAAATAATTCAACCACTGCCATTCCAGTTGTTGTTGTTGCTGCTGTGAGTTGTTGGGGATGATGACAGTCATCATGGAAATAATGGGTATTTATTTTTGGTCACTTGTGGGATTATGTTTATCCTCTGTAGAATCTGCATCAAGTTCACTGAGTTCAAGCAACGAGTGTAAACACTGCTGCCTGTTACCCAACCCTTCCATTTTTTAATCAAATCTCTCCATCCTCAGCTCTTGGCTTCCTCCCATATTTCTACTTCTGTGTGCAGAGAGATACATCTTAATTTCATAATGAGCTTCTTGCCTCATTCTCAGTCTTTACCTGCCTTCCTGTCCACAACGAGCACTCCCACTTCATCAAGCCTTGTGATCATATTCAGTAGAATTTCACATGACTTATCGGTGCTTTTTCCCATAATTCTTGACGTCACTTGTTAAGAGCCACGGACTCTCTGGCCTCCATCTCCAGATAAACACAGAGATAGAGCAGTGTGTGGGAGTATATGACTCTCCACACACCCAGACAAAAGTCACACTGATATCACCGTGAAAAGGTGGGACGGGCCCAGCTTTCTGGCAACTCACCAACATTCTGACACATTTGATGTTTTATGCCTTTTCTGATTAGATCACTAGCCCTTCACAAAGCTGGCTTGTCTTAGTTATTGTCGCTATGTCTCTCAAACCTTCTGACAATAATATTGGCCGATTTACCACAGAAGATTGCATGGCTTTGGAAGTTATAGTGTAACCCTAGGTGTATATCAACTGGATATCGCATCCCAAAATGGCACCTTTGAGTTCAATGGAGTTGCTCGCCTGTGCATGTGTGGAGTAGATTTATTTATTGGATGTACACATTTCTCAACAATTCTGTAAATGCGCCAGTGTTAGCCAGTCAGCTAATTTGCAACTAGTCCTAGTTACCTAGCATGCATGTCTTTATGGGGGGAAATAACAAGAGGATGCCCTTCCCGCAATTTCCCGCTTGGCCCATAGACTTTACATGGTGACGTCAAATGTTCTTAAATTGCTATTTGGGGCGGCCTCTAACCCCCCCAGTAAGAGTGGTCCATGTGGGCGGAGTCCTGCAGTGGCCCGGGGCTCGAATCCAACCTGTGGCCCTTTGCTGCCATCCATCTCTCTCCCACTTTTCCTGTCTATGCACTGTCACTAATAAAGGGAAAAGTCCCCAAAAAGTAATCTTATAATCACTGAAAAAAAATTCAGAATGACCGACCTTGTTTTAAGTTCGAGGTGTCCTTTCAGCAGTTTTACAGATGTCTCTTTCATGCAATGGTGGCCTAAGGTTTAAATATTTTTTGGGCCACATAGAGATTATTGATTGCAAAAGCACTAGTGGCCACTGGATAAAATTGGCTGCAAGGCTGAGCGTTCTTCCTGGGGACCCGAGTGTCACTTATGCAGGTAGTTAATTAGCCAATGGATGAATAACACAAACTGGATACAGCAGTCGAGGTGGAGACATTTTAGCCCACACATGTTCACTAATCCAATCAAATTGCTGTTGTGTTTTGGTTTTGGGACAGCACTCTTGAGATACCAAATAACGCTGTTTATACAGAACCATGCACACCACTTCCACATATGGAGAAATCCAAAGCTTGACTGGCCTGCTATGCATGTGTCAATAAAAATCATGTTGCATAGTCAGGCCACAGAGAAGGTTGGGCAGTGATATTCTCTCCTCTCTGCATGGGATGTCAGAGCTAGTGAGTAACTGTGGGTAAACATGATATTGTAGCTTGCATACCAGACACCGTGCATTCTTTGCACGACGGTGCTAATTTAATCTCGGTTACTATGGAGGTACTGTACATTACGCAGACAGAACACACACGGGTATTTATATGATGCGGCTTCTGGCCTGTTGTTCTAACATAGGTTTCCTTGTTTTCCATTAAATTAAATCCATTTTGATCAGGAACATCACTATTCATGCGTGAAAGCGGTGCAATTCAATTTCAGGAAAGAAATCGGGGTGAGATATAGGGATTGTCCACCTCGGTGTCTTTGATCTTGCAGAATCTCCATTTCTTCGTGGTCAAGATTTTTATTTGAAAGGATAATGTGTTCCACTCTCGGCGACCAAAAGGGCAAAAGTGACTTTAAAACTTCTAGTGTTGATTGGTTTTAAAGAGAGCCCAAGCTTTCAAGGAAACCCAACAATAAGTGGGATGGCTGATTGAAACTGAATTCATATCAAAGAAGCCCTGGGTTGCAACAGTGAACGCGGCTCACCGCAGGAGGATGAGGAACTCATTATTTTGTGATTCCGTTACACACACAGAGAGGCTGAAGCAGAGAGAACTAGAGAGAAGAGAGAGAGAGAGGGAAGGGAGAGCGGAGGAAAGATTTAAAATGATCAAAATTCAAGTCACAAAACATTAGGGCTTCCGCCGTGTCTTTTACTCGGAGCAGACGAGGCTCTGCGACTCTGCCAGCTGCCAAGCATGTTGCATCATGAGAAACACACTAAAGCCTCAGAGGGAAGTGTTGAACAGTAGGAGGGATCTGAGCCACATCAAACCATGCGTCCCACTGTTCTGTGCAGTGCTCTTGCTGATTTCCCCTACAATACACTGTCCACAGTGCATATGTTGCTCTGCAGGTTCAGGTTCTCACAGATCCCAGGCAGTAATGAGCTATACAGGTGATCATGAATGATAAGAATGTAGCGGAATATCATTTAAATCAGGCTGTCGCTGTGATCCTCTTGTGCATCAGTGCACACAGCTCAGCTCGGAGTAGGAATGCAAATGGCATTTTCTGCATTAATCCGAGACACAGCGATTGAATTGCAAATGCACTAAAGTAACTGTTTTTAAATTCATTTAAAAGGCTTTGAATAGTAATCGTTTTCTTCTCCACCAGCACTGCGCTGTTTAACACAAAGAGTTGATTTGACCTTTGTCGGTGCATGAACCGTTGACCACGCCGTCACGCTGAAATGAGAAGGACTTCCGAGGTGCTGTGCAGCACCCTAAAACGTCTACACTACTCTTCACTTCTCACACACCGTCATTGGAAGCATCCAGACACACTCATGATGTCTTTTGTAGAAGAAGCATGTGATCAAAAACAACACCTGGATGATGCGTTCAAGGTCTATTGTAGCTGTTGTTTTCACTACAAGACTGTGTCTCAATTTGTACACATCTGTACTCACACTGAGCAAAGCTTAGGGGTGTAAAGACCCC
>NC_048428.1:2168966-2183599 GCF_013103735.1 Etheostoma cragini | reverse complement strand
CCCAAAAAAAAAAAAAAATTCAATTTTTTGAAATGGAAATATTGAATTAATTAGTGCATGTCGAGGTACTGAGCATGTGTGTGTAATTCCTGCCTGTGTGTGTATTGTGTGTAATAATAACAGAGTGCAAATTGTAATTTCCCCTTGTTGGACTACTAAAGCATACATTATAATTTTTAATTATGAAACAATTTTTCATTTTATGATTCATTCCCAAATTCATTAATTATTTTAGACTAAAAACACAAAGCCAACACAGGTGATTTCATTAGGCCTATGGAATGGCCTGCTTCCACTTCCTGTTAGCCAGAGCAGGCAATGTTTTGGATATGTAGCATTAAAAAACTGAACTTAAAATGGCTAACGCAGGTGATGTTACCTGTGTAGACACAGAGCTAGTAACATTAGTCCTTGACCAGGGCCAAGAAAAGTCGAAGGATGAACATGAGGCGGACCTGCCCGCGATGTCTGCTGAGGATGCTAGCATTGTTGCCGTTGATAGCATTGTTTTGCTACGAAGATGTCTAATGGTAAGTGCTTACAATTTTGTTTCTCTGTTGCCTATTATACATGTAACGTATTTGGTGGCTGAGTCACACATTCCAAACATGTTTACGTTAGGCAGGCTTATGAACCTTTATGAACCTTCATTTAACTTGCTAGCTCTTGAGTTGGATATCTCGCCTTGCGTTCAACACATGATGGCGTTGTAACTCTCGTGGAGCGGGTACTGTGTATATGCATGTGCGCGTGTGGCCTAGCTACGTGTCGGGGGTGCTGCAGTAGAAATGTACCGTTACAACCATTACATCAACTGGAAACGAGTACCCTACTAATAGTGCACCACAAGTTAGTATACTGACGAAAGTATCTGAATTAAGACACAGCATTATAGTGACAGAGCTATGCTATTTGCTATGTGAAGCTTGTGATAAGCTCTAAATGCTAACACTAGCAGTACAATGTGGTGGTGTTTTGAGCTTAATGCTAACACTAGCAGGACAATGTCGTGGTGGTGTTTTGAGCTAAATGGTATCACTAGCAGGATAATGTGGTCGTGTTTTGAGCTTAATGCTAACCCTAGCAGGACAATGTTGTGGTGGTGTTTTGAGCTAAATGGTATCACTAGCAGGACAATGTTGTGGTGGTGTTTTGAGCTAAATAATAACCTTAGTTGGACAATGTGGTGATGTTTTGAGGTAAATGCCAACACTAGCAGGACAATGTTGTGGCGGTGTTTTGGGGTAAATGCTAACACTAGCAGGACAATGTTGTGGTGGTGTTTTGAGCTAGCTAAATGCTATCATTAACAGGACAATGTGCTCACAAATACATGCATTTTTAGGAGGTACCATGTAGCAGGCTAGCATTTTCTAATTAGCGCTAAACTCAAAGTACAGCAAAGGCTGAAATATTGCTAAAATAAAACGTGCCATACAACAAAATACTGTGTGTATGTATGTGTGTGTGTGTGTATATATATATATATATATATATATATATATATATATATATATATTTTTTTTTTTTTATATCCCGGACATTGATCTTTAATAATGCTATTTGCAAATAAGAATAAATAATTCAACAATTATACAAACAGCATATTATGTTTGAACTCTATGACAGCTGCTAAATTGCTGGCCTGACTGGACCTCATTTTACTTACTGTAAATGTCACAGTGTGTGTATTCTCCGCCACTGATCTGACATTCCACACCTTCCTAAATGACACGGGTCAGCCCAGAGTCTATATCCGTCCTACGCAGAACTGCAGCCCCACAGCAGCTATTTAAAGCAACCTGGATCTCTGTGTCTACACATTACATAATGTATAACGGGAAGTACTTCACTTACACCTTGTATCACTCACAGTGCAGTAAGGATTAGGGGTGGGAATCACCAGACGCCTCACGATACGATTCCTTCACGATGCAATATTATTACCATTTTAAACATATTGCAATATTCTGTGATATATTGCAATTAAAACCTTTGTTCCTACCCTTTAATTTTTCCCAATTTCAAAGGATGTCCCCAAAAGGAAACTTTGTTTGTTTTATCTAAAAAGATACATTTCTTTGTTTGTACATATTATTCAATCGACTGTCAAGCAGACAAATTGACCAAGACATATATCATCAAGATCTATACCTGGTGCCTGTGTATCGATAAAGTATCACGATACTATGCTGTATTGATCCCCCCCCCCACCCCCCCCACCCTTAGTATGTATGCAGTGGTTAACTGACTTCACTATAAACAGTTGCACTTTAAAACGTAAAGGCTCCTCTACACGAGTGTTAAGTGACTGCACGTTATGTGTAACAGTGTGTTCAGTTCTTATTTAGGCTATGTTTAGACAAAAATGATCTGAAGATAACGCAAAAGTGGGGGGAAGTCTGCGTGCATATGTTGACGCAAAAGACCTTGAAATCCGATGTTGTGTACATACTAGGCGGCTAGGTGGTGAAGCACTAGCACACAACACCACCAAGTCTGCGCACCTGCGTACAACCTTCCTTCCACTTCTCTCCCTAGTTGTGTAAACAGCTTGTTTGTTTGCCAAAGTTAGCTCAAAACGCCTGTGTTGTGTTTGATGCTAACTTGTAGCCAGCAGGGACCCAACTTCGTTAAGAAGGTCGGTTTTTACTCTATTGACATTACAATAGTTTCTTGTTAGCATCTTGTATGCTTCTTCAGGAAATGATACTTTAAAAACTGAGTTTCATTCATGTGATCGGAGAAAATAAAAAGCTTAAATGGCATGAAGGGAATTAGGCAAAAAAGCAGCAGCCAGTGCTGATATTTTTCTAAAATCCTCTCACGTCTTCTCAGAGGATTTGATTCCACACCTGGCGACTTTTATGACCTTTGCTTCTCGACAGGCAATATGTGGGTAATGTTCTGTCCTTAGTTTGTCTGCAGCATCATAAACTCACCCTGTCTGTCCTTTTTCAAGTGATTTTGTTCTATTAGGTACTAAAAGTGCTCTAAGTGATGTCATGCATTTGTTGTCACATACAGCAAAAATCTAGTACTGTTTATCATTGCTGTTTTGTCGTTTTTTAGACAATGCGCTGAGCAGTACTGTGCTCATAGTGGCAATCACCAGAGGCCCCACCATTCAATATTATCATGATACTTTTGTCACGATACGATAATATTGCGAATTTGAACATATTTTGATATTCTGCAATATGGATGCACAATTGATAGAATTTTAATCACGATCACAATTTTGACTTCCCAAGATAAAATTTGAGTGATTCTTTTTTTTCTTTTTGCCTCATTTCATCGAACGCTCCGGGTATTTTGCAAAGCCAATCCACCGCTCCGTAAACCACTTTCTGATCATGAGCCAGTCAGAGTTTTTCTTGTACTGCACAGCTTAGTTTCTAGATGTAGACAGTCACAGAGGACAGGGTAACGGGAGGAAAACTCAACAGATAGCAGTCGTTTATACGTCGGTCGCAAGGTTTACCAGTTAACCAGTAAATGCAACATTTTGTCCCGCCTGTGTTGTTTTTCAGACAACAGCAGTGACCAGTGCTAGTCGGTACTAGTTAGCGTCTGTTAGCTCACAGGGCTCTAGAGTGCGAGTAATATTTTTCTTCTAGGTCGCACCGGTGCTAATGTCCTTGCATGTGCTGCAATGCTGTTTATATGCATATGATTTAATGTTACGTTACATGACCCATTTCTTTTGTAAAGCTGTGCCTGTGTTGGATCTCTACTCTCCTCTTACCCTCTGCGCAGCCCCGCCACACAGTGGCCCGGGTCCACACTGCTGACATTTTTCTACAATTTTAATTGTTATTAACATAGCTGTATATTGTTAAGCATGAGAGGAAAACCTGTATTTGTACCAGTTTTTCCGCGGGTTACTGCTATTACGGCCGCCACAGGGAAAAACACAGAAGAAGTTATTGAATGCAACTAACTTCAGTATCTAGAGTAACAGCGGGTGAGACGGATCCCGCTGGATTTGGATGAGAAATGTGACCCATGGCCAGAATATCATTAGTTCTTAAAAATGCAGCGCAGTGATGATACACACATTTACACAATATGTGTAACTCCACTGACCCCCATTCGGCCCGTGCTGGACCAGTTCATAGTGAGTCAAATCAATAAATCATGATAATTAATCGTGATCACAATATTGATAAAAGTAATCGTGATTATGATTTTGGCCATAACCGTGCAGCCCTATTCCTATTTGTATTCTAGTACCAAAAACATTGCAATTTATATAATAAAAGACACTTGGCGTCTGTGTATCGATAAAGCGCTACTACGGAAAATATTGCGATACTATGTTGTGTCGAACCCCCCCCACCAATCCATAGTGTGTGCTAAAGTGGAGCAGAATTTACATGGATGGTTTTGCGTTTGTTCTCAGCAGTTAACAAGAAAACTAATGGCAAATGCCCAAACTGATTTAAGATGAGATGATTTAAAGAAGAAAAAAAGGAGTGGTCAGTCTTCTACTGATGAACCAAGACTGTGACAATAACCGTGAAAAAGACATTTCCACTGGCCGAATTCCCAAAACCTGGTGTATCGCTTTAAGTAACCCTCAGACACACACTCTGAAGCAACTCACAGCAGTTACCCCACCTGCTCCTTTTTTTTTTTAGTAAACAAATACTGGGTTGCTGTAAATGAACGATAAAAAAATATGGGTTGACCTTGATATAATGTCGTTGTTCATTTAACAGCATTTGGTGATGTTATTATGAAGGTAGAGCTGGGAAATATGTTGATATTTTGATATGAGACTAGATATCGTCTTAGATTTTGAATATTGTAATATTCATATAGTAGCCATATAATAAGGCCATTATTTACCTTTACCTCCACATTACTGATGATTATTTATCAAAAATCTCATTGTGTAAATATTTTGTGAAAGCACCAATATTCAACAATACAATATTGTTGCGGTATCGATATCGAGGTATTTGGTCAAAAATATTGCAATATTAGATATTCTCCTATCGCCTATCATATCGCCTAGCTCTATTTGAAGGAATATTCAAGTTAATGCAAATGCTTACTTGTTTAGTTTGGTATGACTTTCTTAATTGGATCTCGATATTCAAGTGTAGTCTTTCTCACACTTGAGGAGGGTCTGGCACAGAAACTTCAAATTTGAAAACAAATTTCGGTTCCTCCTCTTGCTTCCACTAAATGTCTCAACTGAAATATTTTCCCTCTGTCGCTCCGAAACAGACGTAAAAATATCACTTTCTCTGTAGTCTACCGTTGGCTAGCTACCGTAAATGTAGGCCATGTTTTCCCTCTGGGCTCTGGTTACCATACCAACTCACTGTTTATGTTTTTGTTACTTGTTAATAGTGGAACTGTTATTGTTAAATGATTATAGTTGTTTTGTTAGGTCAATTTAAGCACTTTAAAATATTAATATATTGTTAAATTTAAATCACTAATAAAAAAATAAAAAAACTCTATGAAAGAGCTTTTCTTTCATATTTAATTCATGAAAGAGCTTTTCTTTCATATCTTTTTCAGTTTTTCAAGAATCGGTTTAGGAATCAGGATCATTTTAAAAGTACCAGTTCGGCAAAAGAATCGTAAAAATCCTAACACTACCCAACCCTACACCTGTGTAGTGACGTTTCTAACAGCCCTTAAGATAACAAAGGAACATACAAGTAAAGGAAATGCAGACCTTAGTTACCCATTATTTGATGAGTTTTATTAATTAGGTTTGGCTCTCAGGTGATTGCATTTGTTGTTGCTTCTAACATCTGCCAAATAACCTGAAAGGTCTGAGGGATTATCCGAGAAATCAAAGCACCAAATCAACCTAAACCCTTCTGGTAATATGCAGGATGCAATTTTTTTTCACGTAGACCAAAAAGTACTAAAAAGAAACCAGAACTTTGAGCCGTGCAGAAAGCCCACAGTACAGTAGAAGCGACACATCTCGTGGATGTCCCTTTGTCTGCACTGGGGAATACAGGCTAGTATCAAACCTCGCCGTGGGCTAAAACCTTTCTTCTCTGATATCAAACCCATACAATGGTGCTGTACGGGATCCAAATCTGAGAGAAACATTGCTATTCAGCCAGAATAGCAGCGGTGGTCTTTGAAATAATGTTTCCCATGCAGGACCATCCCCTTTCATTCCAAATGCACTATATATTACTGTAGGACACGCGATATCAGAGAAGAAAGCGGTGGGGAATTCAATCGATGTTCACTTTGAAATTTAATCCTGTAACATTTCTACTTTGCCTCCGTTCACCAGGCGTGATGGTGATCTGGCATGTGCGTGTGCACGTGTGTGGTGTAAGTGTGGATTGTGTATGTAGAGCACGCTGTGTGTTGCAGTAAATCGTAGCAGATTCCTCCCATGGGGGACGGGAGGATGTACCGAAGGGAGAGTGAAGAAGAGCGGAGAAGCTGACAGAAACATTATTCAAATGATGCTCCTCTGCTTTTCTTGTTGCTTTTATTTTTTTATTTTTTTTCTTCGGGCCCCAGTTGCACACTAAAAGCTGACATTTAGTCGCAGCGAGAGACCGAGAGCTCAGACAATTCATGAGGATTTTCCCCGTTTCCCCGTCTTTGGCTCTTTTAGTACCGAAGGTCCCTGAGTCCATGCACCTTGGCCCTCCTCTGCTCAGCGGCCCCGGTGTGTATGAATCAAATATTTGATTTGGAAGGACTCCCGTCCTTGCTATTGCCATCTGAACAATAGAAAGGTCAGGGTGGATCTGGCTTATCAGTGCGACTAGGCCTGTCCACCGCCTGCTTGGCCTAGGCGTTGCTGGTGGTGGCATGGGAGAGGGGACACAGGGGAAGGGATGAATGGAGAAGAGGAGCGAGAGTAAGACACAGGAGGGAAGGGAGGAGAGGACGGGGGGGGAGGTGGATGAAAGTGTGTGCGTGAGGGGGACATATTGGGTTTTGATGGGTTGGCTTTCGTTTTTACTGCCGTTTTTCTTTGCTGTGGCGGAGCAGTATGAAAGTGTTCAATCTTTAGCTGATACAACAGGACTCACGGCGGACTGTGATAAACAGCACTGCGTCTTCCTGGGCCCCTACTCTCTGAACATCTGTTGGAACATCACATGGTGACAAAAGCAATGTAATTATAATGTACCACCTAAACCTACATAGCACAGAGCACCTTATGGGCTTTTTTGAAAGTGGGTGTCACTTTGGCAGGCAGGCAGGCAGGCAGGCAGGCGGAGGAGGAGAGTGTGTGTGTGGGTGGGTGGCTGGGTAGCAGTGTGTCTGTCTTTTTGAGGAGCTTACAAAATCCCAAGTGACTGGGGTTGAGGTTTTTACATGTTGCACCATAGAATTCCAGCACTGTCCTCCACATTCAAGTGGGCTGAATCCCGGTCTCACACATGCAGCGTGATGTTACACAATGGAGCATTCTGGTATTTCAACACCTGTGCTCCATGTTGGTTTAGCATTCCATAGCATCAGGCATTCAACAGACCCCAACAGTAATAAGCTGTTTCTTGATCCCTGTGGACAGTGACACAAAGCATAATCACCACTTTGAGAAAATGAGGCTGACAACATCCATTTCGGCCCTAATTTAAAACTTCAGGCAGGTGAAATGAATCTTCATCTCCATTCACCCCTAAGGTCAGCCCCAAGCTGAACAGTGGGTCTTTAATGGAGAAAAGAATCACACTTTGTACATTTGTTGTAAGTCATTTAACCCTTGTGTTGTTCCCATCAAAATTGAAAATCGACACTTTTATTTATGTTTTTTATCAATGTTTTTAACTTTTTCTTATGTTTTTGTCCCTTTTTTTTAACACTATTTTCAATATATATTTTTTAATGTTTAACACTACGTAACGCTATTAACTTTAGTTTTACAGTTATTTTGGACATTTATGGTCAATAAACCTCATTTATAGGAAATTATACCTAATGGTTGAGTTAGAAAAGCAGAAATTGGGAATTATTTAGACTGAAATTAAAGGAATGGATGTTGATGGATAATCAGACTGGAATATGTCAACTTTTACTTAATACTATTTCAAAACAACTTTTTTTTTTTTAAATGCTGTAAAATGTAATAAGACGCCTCAAAATTAATGAAAGTAGAGATTTGTGTTTGCCAAAGAGCGTTTTGTGGACTCAATCACGTTATTTCGGGTAATTAAAAAGAACACTGATATAGGAAAACGGGTCAATTTAACCCGAGGACGACGTGAGGGTTAAAAAGCTAACAGGTTCAAAGCCTCCTTCCACTTGGAAAGGCTGTTTGCACACACATCTGCTGAAGGAGGAAACTGACTCCGTGTGTGAACCTTACAGTAAATCAGGGTTCTCCACATCTTGATGTACGAGCAGGATTTTGCAACTAGTTTGGAAGCCCCTAGGCCTCGAGGTCCGACATGAAGCTTAGGGTGATAACAGAGAAAAACACTGGGAATGGACAGTGGGGACATCATGTTCAGTACTTTAACATTTAAACAATATTTGCATTGTCATAGATTCTGGGTTTTTCATCAAGGGAGAACGTGTTCTAGAAATATTAGTTTACCCCTTTTAAAAATATATATATATATATATATGTGTATATATATGTGTGTGTATTCGTGTTATATTGTGTATGCTGCGTTATATTGAGCTTTACAAAATACCATGGTCAATGGTGGAATGTAAGTACACTTACTCAAGTACTGTATTTAAGTATACAAATTTGAGGTACTACTTTTTTCTTTTCATGCCACTTTCTACTCCGCTACATTTCAGAGGGAATTATTGTACTTTTTACTCCACTACATTTATCTGACAACTGTAGTTACTAGAGCTTGACTGATAAAGGATTTTTAAAGCCAATACCAATACAAATATTTGGTTGTTTAATAATCCGCCATATCGACCAATAAACTGTGTATTTGAAAACTGATAAATTGTTTGGGCTCTAGTAGTCACTAGTTACTTTAGAAATTAAGACTTTTGCACATTAACTTACTTTTACTTACGTCTTATTTTCCATGCAGGACTTTAAATTATAACAGAGTATTTTTTACTGTGTGGTATTAGTACTTTGACTTAAGTAAAGGACTTGAATACTTGTTCCACCGCTGCCCATGGTAACTGGACTGTGCGGTTGATGTCTGCATTCTTCTTTCTTTCTAAATGTCCCATGTCCCTGGGCTTGTCAATGCAGAGTAAAGAGCCAGAAGCATAAAGGGGAAGGGGGGTGAAAAAGATTTACATGTAGGCCACCAAAAATGTACTTTGGCAACCTGATTAAGGAGCAGGGTGGCCCATGTGGCAAGGCTTGAAAATATTAGCGTCTATCCCCGTTATTGTATGCTATTTAAGCAATAAAATTGCCGCTTTGTCTAAAAATAAAACCTTGTATTTACTAATGCAGTTTACTATAAAGCAGAAGTATTTCTTAATGTACGTACACACTGCCGCCAAGTTGAGCTTCTCAAGTTACAGGAAGTCATTCATTTTCAATAGAAGCTTCTCTCAGCTGCAAGGAGCGGAACATCTGCGGGGTCACGTTTTGGGCCTCAATCAGAAAGTTGAAATTAGGTCAACAATATGGTAAGGAGCTAAGACGCGGTGCAGCGGCTAACGACGGCAACCAATCAGAGTATAGGTGTCGTTCGCGCTGGCTGATTCCGGAGAAACATACCATGTGAACTTTTGTTCCGGCTAAGAAATCTGAGAAAATGGAGGAAAAGCTCATAATTGCCATTGCTGGGTTACCTATCATTTATGATATAACGTTGTTTGCATGTAGGACCCAGTTCACTTTACCCGCCGGTCACATGGTCTCTAATGGTCCCTCACAGTGAAGTCCTGCACGGATCACTAGGTCAGTCTGGCGGCTGCTCGCTCTGCCGCTACGGCTCAGCGGCTAACGAGCGAGCTAACTGCTAATTTATAAAAGGTTTCTAGTGTCAGTGTATTGGCTGTGCCGTGGCTGCGTGAGCTTCTCAGAGCGGCCAACGCGTCGAAAAGCTTCTTTTTGACATGCGTCCTTCACACGGCGGCCAGGGCTTCTTTGCAGCTGAAGTCAGTGGCGCTGTATACGTACAGATATCCGATTACTACCTTAATTACTTCAATAATCCGTAGCTGCAGCCCGATTTTTACCGAAAATTTGAACCAAAACCATGATCTTTTCCTAAACCTAACCAAGTAGTTTGGTTTCACAGTGTAAACCCCTTGGTCGGGTATGAGGCGGCGTTGGCGTTGAAGATGTGATTGTAACAGTCATAAAGTCAACAGTAGAGTCAAGATTCTGATTCTGTTGTTTTTTCTACATGGAACTCCAGCCTGCTCCCTACCCACCTTCCAGAAGGACTGGAGAACTCTACTCCATTAAGAAATCAGGGTTACATGAGCATGCTGGGTTATAATAATCACCTGGAGCTGCCACCCTGTGAAGATTCCTCTCAGAGCTTTAATGACATAGGACATGTGTTCTTCAGGTCGCTGCGATGAGAAGGTCTGGGAAAGAGGGGGAAATAATTAGGGTTTTGATCTTGTTGCCGACAACCACTCCTCTTCCTGCTGAACAGTCCCAAATGTAGCAACACTCAATTTTTATAGAAACCGCACACCTACGTACATTACCGCACTGCCTGTCTCACACTGATGACACTGTACATCGCAGCACTTGGTGTACAGTTGTATTTCACATAAGGCGTCCACACTACAGACACCTGGGACAAACCACAATAGCTCCACAGGCTAATGTTACACAACCCAGTGCCCTAATAGCCTGAGTCAGCCCATAATGGTGCAATAGCATGCATCACTTCAGGAAGAGGGTGTGGGCCCAGGTTTACAGTCCCAGTCCAGGTAGACGATAAGTCAAGAGTCCCCTCCCAGGCCACAAATCCTGGGTTCAGAGTTCAACATATGAATGCACAATGTAATCTGTAGACAAACAGCCCAGCCCTCTGTACAGTCATCAAGGTAAATATTGCAGAGCGTCTGATGGCCGGTGTACGTTTCAACGATGCCGATGACCTGCCAGTCGAGGATATTACACCAACAGTTATTGCTGCATAACATGTCTGGGCCTTTTGTTTGCGAAGGGAACACCTATAATTAATTCAGCCACACATTCGGCTACTTGGAAACACCATGTGGAGGAGGATTACAGTCAAGGTTGTCAGCCCGGTGGCTGGAGGCCAGGAGTGGGAGACAGATAGAGAAAAGGGGGGGGGGGGGGCAGCACAGACGAAAAGAGAGACGTACAAGACCCCTGCGGTGAATGAGACTGCCTACTTATCAGCCGTGAGCGTGATGTGCAAACAGAGGCCTTTCAGGGCTGCCAGGCACACAATAGCTTTGTTTGCTATGCAATAGAAACCAGTTGTTCGCTGCTGAGTCAATATTTACTGCCTAATGGAATGTGTGCTCTGCTACTACCCCTGCTCAACAACACCAGATTGGAAGAGGGACTTATTACCTCCCCTCTCTTGTCTTTCAAACCCCCCATCATCCTGTGTCCCTCTTCGTCCTTCCCTCCCTTTCCTTTATCTTACCCTTCCTATCCTCTCCTCCTTTACTTCCTTTACTCCCCCCTGAGCTATCAGAGTTTTCTTCCATCCTATTCCCCCCGTCATCCTTCCCTCCCCTATTCTGTCAATCCCATATCATATCTCTTGGATCTGCAGAAAAACAGTAATAGAAACTCCACATAAGGCCTAGGACTGATTGAACCAACTCTGCTATAAAAACAACAAGAAGATCCTGAGTAAGTTGGACAAATGGAATCCAGAGTATTCTTAGTAGTAGTAAAAAAACAAAACAAGTGGAGTAGCTGAAAAAATGAGTGGGAGTGGCCAATCTTCTGTTTATGGAGGCCAATATCCTACCAAGGCCGTGGCTCCGACAGAGGGAGGGAGAGATAGCTCAGCGATGAGATCACTGTGCTGACAGAAGGATCCCTTTGTGCTTGAGCCCAATGCTAGGCAGTAAATGCGTTACACGTGGTATTTACGCCGTGGCTGCTGATAAACTGCAGCTAATCACAATTTTACTAAAGGTGCATGCAGGCAATCGTGCACAAATACACCGACGTGTCTCCCCCTGTTGTCACTATTTCTGCTCCCGCTGTGTATTGATTCTGCACCTGAATCTTGCCCTGACACACACACAGACGTTGCACACACCTTTGCCCAGGTGTGAAGGAATAACTAAAGGTATGACACACTTAGTCCGAGTCCTATAAAGTTTTTTTTTTTTTTCCCACCAGCCACAACAACAATCCGTTCCTTTCAGTCATGCTTCAGTATCGTTTCCTTACAGCCCAGAGGATTACTGAGGAGAGGACAGTTGTGGGAGTGATTGTGTGTGCGTGCGTGCGTGCGTGCGTGCGTGTGTGTGTGTGTGTGTGTGGGGGGTTTCCATAGTGACACCAAGGCAATGAAAAGATTGGACCAGTGGAGTGTGCTGTGTGTCTGCGTGTGTGTGTGCGTGCATGGAGTCGGAGTCCAGCTCTATAGCTCTAGGTTGAGACACAGTGGAACCATTCATGATCTACTATCTGCCCCCCCAAGGCCTTCACTCCTAAATCAGAGCCAGCTTGCAGAGCTCGGATCCCTGCAGGGTTTTTCTTTTGCACCCAAATCACTAAGTGGTATAAAAAGACACAAATAATTCTTATTCTAATAGTTTTATACTATCTCCCCCCCCCATTATAGTCTTTTAATTTTGTGTCCAACAACAACCCCCAAAGTGACGATGAAAAACCCCGAACGGATGGCTTTGAGTTGTATGTTAATGGTTCCGTGCTGGCCGAGGGATAAACAATTAGTATGAGACACGTTCAGTGTCTAATTATCGGAGCGCAGATGAAATGTTGCTCCAAGTTGGGCTCCTAACAAGCCAAATCCTCTCCACATACGGGCAATACATCCGTCCGCGTTCGGAAAACAACATCAAAAACTGCTGCTGTCATCGGCTCGCGTGGCGCCGTGAGCGGGACTCATCACTATTATTTAACCAGGGCAGTTAGTGCCTCATCTAATCGCCTTCCCCAGCTATACCCCGGTGAACCTGCCCTCACACCGAGTCCATCGACGGGGCACTGATTGTGGTTCGGTGTGGTCGAAGTGCTTTTAACGGTAATTTGTCAATGAAATGATTTAAACGCGCGTGCAGTCTGTGCAAAGATTCCCTCTGTCTGCCCTGAGCATACATTACAAAAGGAATCATTGTCAAAGGGGCCTTGATTGTGCGCAGCCTATGTTAATGAAATCTGGTCTTTCACAGAGTTGACACTTAATGAAGACGATAATGTGGGCGCAGGCGTCTGAAAGAACCGCCTCAAATCAGAGCTGGAATTCTAAATCTGGTGTTATACCTTCAAGAGCAATTTAAAGATAAGACCATTTCTCATTTGGCATATGAAATAATTAATTCTTCCTTTGGTAGAAATATCTTAACAAGGCTACTTGGTATGCATATAAAATTTCAAATTGTAAAAATCAAATTAGCATTATTAACTTATAGTGTTTTAGATTGCATCTATTCTCTTTTCAAAAGGTCCCACAGAGTTGAATTGATAATTAAGTAATGAAATGAAAATGTATGATCTAATCATTGGCAGACCGTATTAGCACAGCAGTTGTTCCGAGGTTTCAGACAGCAACGAGGAGGGGGATCGACCCCCCCCTCCCTAATAATGACATAAGCCCTTAAGAATTGAGCTACAGTGGCGATTTATTGGCGTGGAGTCCCGTTGTAATGATCTCAAAGCAGGTCAAACGAATCCGGTTTGGGCCTCAGTTTGCATTATAGTGAAACGCATCAGTACACCTGAAACTCGCTTATAGGCGCAGTGGTGTGTCGAGCTAAATGCACCTGCATGCTCACAATCCCAATGCTAGCATGCTAAAGCTAAGCAGGCCTCACCCTCTAAGTGTAGTGTGTTAGCATTAGGGTCGGGTTTTTCATACCGGTACCAAAAATGTTCACCAATATTTCCCATGTAAAAATAATTTCAAACCTATTCATCCTATTAACTTCAAACATTGCTATTTATTTATAACATTTTAAATATTTGACGTGATACAGCGAGCCCCAGTGTCATCACAAGTGAATGATTTGAATAGCAAAGGTAATTTATTAGCATTTGTTTCATTGTTAAACAAAGACAGGTTGCTCCCCCGCAGGTAGTTTCTGTCCTGATGCCTTCGTCGATACGTTTTAATATTTTTCGCCTGATGCAAGCAGGCACAGTGACTGTAAAAAAAAAAAAAAGCAGCGCTTCAGCTTCACTGCCTCATAGCAGGTTAAATGGAGCGGAGGGCAATCCCTCTCCTCTGTGCCGCAGGTCGTTCTTCCCCCTCTAAACCCATCGCTTCATGGTGTTCCGGCTTAAAGCTTTACCCTGTGGGGTCCCAACAGGCTGGAATAAAACACAAGTGGATGCGGCAGGTTGCCATGGAAACTTAATAAGCCAGCAGTTGTAGGGAAAGAAGGAGTCAACTACAGTACCCAGTGAAGCGTGCGCCTAAAGGCAATGAATTGAATGCTTTGGAGGGGAAAAAAGAGGCAAGGTGGACCGTGTGTTATTGTGAAATAACCTTTTAAGTTGAAATTAAACATTTTGTCAGCGGTGTGAGGCTCTGCTCTGGGTC